>NC_081413.1:479532246-479742246 GCF_030272615.1 Cryptomeria japonica
TGGATAGGCTTAGTTAATTGAACACCTCAAAAAAGATATATCTCAATGTAATTCATATTGATCAATCATAAACCTAGCCTTAATTCTTATCTAATCTTTTTTTTTTTTTAACTAAAGAGTACCCATGCATCTCAACCTAGTGATTCCCACCTAGACCTTGCTTTGGGCTTACATTAAGGTCATAGTGGATCAAGTTGAGGCGATACTAGTCCCTTAAGAATGAGTGCAATCACTTGAATGACATACTCAAATCTGTGAGCAAGAGTCATCCTCAAGATTTAAATAAAGAACGAACCCAAAACCCTTAACCAACAAGAATGTGAACCAGATGGAAAAGAATGGCATGCACCTCCAAATAATAGAACAAAATTCAACCCTTTGTTTGTGCTGGACAAGAACCAGGTTGGATTCCTGACGTGACACACAAACATCTGCATGCAAGTTGGAACAAGCTGTCAAGATAAAGAGTTGATGTCACCACAGTTGCCAATCAAGCAAACCGGCATAATTATATCAGAAAAAACAAATTTTTGAGGCCACAATACTGCTGGCGCGTCATCGTTTAATTAATGCCACGAAAATCCATTAAAACCCACTGGATGTTTTGGATACAGAAAATCACAGCTGGTTTCGCGACAAAGAACAACTTTTGTGGTATCTCAGGCTCACCTCGTCATAATATAAAGAGCAGGGATTCCTTGGAAGGAAAAGTCATTCTTGTCAGATCTTTTGGGTTTTTTAAGCTGACAAAATCTTTGTATTTCAATATGGGCATTTGCATTTCTTCACAGTCCAATGAATCCCAACCCACTGCAAATCTAATATTGATGGATGTAAGCATCAGGGAATTTGCTGAAGCTCAGAAATGTAGGGAGATTCTGCAAGAATACCCAGGCCATTTTATCTGCAGTTCAGATGGGCTTTATGTAGGAAGAAAGATTTGTGATATTCTTGAAGAAGATGATCAGCTGCAGCTTGGGCAGCTCTATTTTCTTCTTCCAATCCAGAAATTGGAGTATGTGCTCACAGACTCAGACATGGCTGCTCTGCTCTTGAAGGCTAATTCTGCAGTTAGACTGGAGAAAAAAAGCACCCAAAAAGTGCATCCTTTGTTTGATGTTCATTTGGATTTGAAGGAGGAAAGCCAGGAATTGTCATGGGCAGAGGAGTCATGGAGGATCAATTTATGTTTGTCTTCCCAGATCTCTGTATTAGCTGCCTCAAGGGGGGGTAAAAACCAGTGGCATTCCAAATTGGAGACGATTATGGAGGGTTTTTGAAATTGCAATTCCAATATTCCTATCATCCATGTATAGAATAGAAATAATATCATATTTGCTGGTCTAGATCTAAGTTATATTCAAAGCAATGGTTATTTACATGGAAATCCATTTGGATGTAACATTTTTTTGGATTTGGATCTAATGAAATGTTCTTGCTATCATTTGTGCTGAGTGAATTTGGATGTTTCAGTATTAGTTGGATACATTTTTGGCCCTCCAGACCAAATGAAATAATGTGTTGGATTAAAACTCGCATTTGAAGAAATGTAGGTGATTTTAAGTTCAGAGACTCTAGGAAGGTTTTCCATTCTAGAACTTACGTTGCTTGAGTGCTAAAAACGTTTTGAATGGGCAGTTCTCCTGCCATTTTGTTGTTACATTATCGCTAAGCAATAATGCCAGTTTATACGGACTCATCATATCTTTTTCTGTTCATGGTCAGTTGTTTTTTGGTGGAGGGTTTTTATATAAATTATTTGACGTGTGCTATCTGATAAGATAGCACAAGCTGTAGTTCTCCTGCCATTTTGTTGCATTATAGCTAAGTAATATCAGTTTATACGGACTCAATCTTCTTTTTATTATTCATGGTGGGACGGTTTTTATACAAATCTATTGAGGTCTAGTTATTTGATAGGAGAGCACAAATCATAGGCTAAATTTCTTTGGCTAAGAATCAAGGACTGAGAGATATCCATTCTGTCAAATTTGCCTGGGTTATGATCTCGAGCTCATCCCTTATCATGCCGGAGCCTTGCACTTAGCCAGACTTGATTCCTACTGGGCTCATTAAGAACCATTCAACTTCACCAGCAGACCAAAGAAAAACTAAGTTACTAGAATTTATTATAGCATTTATGGTAAGAAATAAATACATTTTCATAAGGTGCTTGACACCCATTTAGATTTCAGAAAGTATTTCCAAAGCAAAGATGCAATAGTTTCTCATTTTTGAGAAAATTTATTATAAAATTGATATTTCGAAAATAGATAGAAATTGGGTGTATTTTAGATGTATTTTCATTCAATTTTGTGTTTCGTTTGGGATTATGTTTTGATATATTTTTGTGTATAGTTGGATTTATGTATTTGAGTTTTCCATGCATCCAACTTTTTATTATACATATATAATATCAATTCAATTGATTTATCTATTTGATTATGATCATTAATTTATCTTAGTCCAATCCAATCCATCTTGGGCAATGATCTGATTTGGTTGTCTAATGCAAGGTATGTTCATGGGTGTAAGTTCATCCTTCTAACTATGATCTTTATCCATTAAAGCAATTGTCAAAATCAAACATGTAGCAAACTAGCACCATCTCACACTTTGGTCCGAAGCTGACTTTGCACAAATATTTACAATGTGGTGTTTTTGTCTATGTAAAAAAAGGCATTTGTTGCCTTTGCTCTAATCGATGAGTTCTCAATGTATCTTCACTCAAAATTTAAATCAAGCAAGGAATCCAACATATCTTATCATACCCATCTTAGCAAATGTGAATCATTTAGCAATAATTCTAGACTTCATGTGCATGCTTGAAGCTTTTTGTCAAGCAAGGCATTTTAAAATACTACTAGCTTGACAAAAAAATGTAAGAATACAACAAAGAATTTTGTTGTCTAGATTTCTATTTTTTCTAATAATTCGTAGAGTAGAATCCTAAGAACATCACATGTTGAGATTGCAAGGATGAACTTGTTAGCTAGTTTGAACCAAATCCATGTTGGTTCTAATCTACATATATGATTGTTGAAGGAACCTATATATTCAAAAACACATTAACTTGCTTTTCTTTATCAACAAACACATATATTTTTTTATTTGTAGAATCAAAATATTATCTCTCTTGGTTGATTGTATTTACTAATTTCTTTAAGTTAGTATGTGTTTATATGTACTTATTTGTTTAATTAGTGTAAGGACCATCAATTTTTCTTTTCAATAGTTAAAATAAAATAAAATACCCATATTTGGTGAACTTGACTTGAAAGTTCTTATTGCAGACATATAACATCATGATTTTGCCACTTTTGACACCATCCCAAGTCCATCCTTACCACACTTATGTTATCTTAACTCTAATTGATTAGATAAATTATACATCTTTTGATCAATTATAATTAGCCATTTAACATTATCTCCACTAACAGATTAATGAAATAAATTATATTAATTTTCTACATCCCTCTCACTAGTCAATTAAATAATATTAATAGTTGATAAATTAGTTTGATGTCCAATATCCTAATCTAATCCCCACTAATAAGGCAAATCATGTCTCATTCACAATTAAAAATATAAATAAAAACCTACATTATTAGATATTAAATCACGCTAAAATTCAATCTTAGCCATTAATCTAACAAAAAAAATCTATCTATTCATCTCTAACTACCATCTATCCAAACTCAAATCAACTTTGAATTTTGGTTGCTCACTTAATCCAATCAACCTTTAGATCTTTGTTTGCCAAATTCTGACATTGATATCCAACTCCCTCTGAAATTCATTAAGGAGAATGTAACAAGGAATGTAGCATATCTTTTACATCATACCCACCTTAGTACATATAAATTAATTAGCAACAACTCTAGAATTCATGTGCATGTTAGAATCTTTTTGTTAACCAAGTTATTTTAAAATACTTCTAGCTTGACAAAAAATGTAAGAATGCAACAAAGAATGTTGTTGTCTAGATTTTTAATTTTTCTAATGATTCGTAAGAAGAATCCAAAGATCATCACATGTTGAGATCTCAAGAAAGAACAAGTTAGCTAGTGTGAACCAAATCCATATTGATTCTAATCTACATATAACATTTATTTTGCCCAATTAATTTTTTCTAATTCTAAAGGTTAGGGTTGAGAATTGAACAACCACCATTTTTTTTGGGTAAAAGGCTTGTAGCTTCAATATTTATATTAATATATTTTTAATATTTACATAATACAGTATTTCCATGTGACAAAGATAAAAAAAACCTATTGCGTAATATAAAATTTTGCAGTATGTTGAAGGGCATGGACATGTGTAATTACATCGTAGCCAAAATGTATCTTAGAAACAAAAGCATTATTGTTTGACATTGGGGTCATTCTCCCCCATTTCCTCAATCTTCATTTTTACATTTTCTTCATTGCCATTTGTAGTCACTATATATAGGGAAGTTCAACACCTAATATACCAATGAGACCTTATATTGAGAGATTTTTAAATAGAAATTAAAGACAACAAAAATACAAGAAACTCCCTCAATTGTGTCTCATTGTCCTCTATCTCCAAGGACCTATTTAGTCTTCAAAATGGTGCTCTCAAATCTTGCACAATGACTCAAATAGATGACTACTTGAAGAACGAGATTCACTAAATGAGATGCATGCATCTAAGCTATTATGAGATCAAGTGCAAGCTAAGATAAGTTAAATGATGATGATAATATTGTTAAGATGCAACTATGATGATAATGAGAACACTAAAATGTGATAATTAAGCTACTAATTTAAGCCATGTGATAACTACCAAATATGCTCTAATGTTATTAAAATGCTACTAAAATGAAGCTAAATAGATGCATAAGTCAATTATAGAACTAGCATTAGTTGGATACAAGCTCAAGGGATCCTCAAAATGCTAGAATTTGATCTATTTATAGACTTTCCAAGGCTAGAAAATGTTGGATTTGGTTGATCATTGCTTTTGCTAGGAAATGTTGTTGTCATTAATATCAACATATTCCTATGGTCTATTCCGGTGAGTTTGGGAAGAGTTTTTGATCTAGTTTTGTAGTTTGGTTTTGCTGATCACTGTTTTGTAGAATCCGGTATTTCCTCTGGTATATTCTGTTGTGATCAGATTTTGTGCTGAGACTTTGGATTATTGTTTGGGATGATCTTGTGTATCTTCATTTCATATGGTTCGTGATTTGGTGCTCCGCAAGTTATCTTTCCTCGTGACAATTGTTGATTGGTTGTGCTCTTGAGCTTTGAGACGTTAACCGATGAAGATTTGAAAAGAGGTGTTGGTGCAACTATTTTGGATGATTCTAACGTGCTTGTTGGTGTTTCCTAGTCATGTCCTATTTGTTATGGCAATCCACATTGATCTTTGAGCAAGTTTTTTCTGATTTCTATGAACCGGTAATGATTTTCATGTTATGTTGTATTTCTAGTGGTGTAGCGTGTTGCGGTTGATCTTGGCGGGATTTCCGGTGGATGTAATCTTTTGGGAATTTGAATTAGGTCCATGCTATGTAATCTAAATTATAATATTGGTTTGGTGGTCGATCTTTGTATCGTGCAATGTAATTTTTGTAATTATGAGTTGATGGTTGAGCCGACCTTGTTATCACTTAGGTTGATGATTTGTACATATAGGTGAGATGCTTATGTAATTTAGGTGTTGGTATTATGTCTCCATTATCAAAGAGAGGTGATTGTGCAAACAAGAGAGTTATCATTCAGTGAAGTGTTGAGGTGAGATTGGTGTTGTGGAGCAGACAATTGTGCTTAACTGGAATTGTCATCATGCATTTGTAGATGCTATCATTGCAGTTCATTCCTTCCGAATTATAATCCAAATCATATTGTAAGTCAGTGGACTTCCCTGAGGGTTGTAGCCTTCTGAGCATATATCTTTTGAGCAGTGAGCTCTAGGAAGTGTGCTTGAATGCATGTGCATTCCCCATTGTAATATTTTTCACATACTACTATAGAGTATCATCTTATTGTGGGTAGGTTCCCACCGTGTTTTTTCCCTTAACCGGGTTTTCCACGTCAAAAATAGTGGTTTTGTGTGTTGTGTTGTTAATTTGCTTATCTATTATTGCTGCAATCCATTAGTTTATGTTTTGAAGTTTAATTTAATGTGATCCAATGAAGATTGATTCACCCCTCCTCTCAGTCTTCCTTCTTGATTGTTGCTAACAATTGGTATCAGAGCTAGATCCTTCGGTAGAAGCTTAATCACTTGAGGAGATTCGGGATGGCAACTCAAGGTATTCTTTTCAAGAAGGACAGTCTGAGGTTTGATGGAAGCAACTATATTGTGTGGAAGAGACAGATGGAGGTGCATTTGAAATGTCTTGGAGAAGATTATTGGAAGATTAGTAAGAATGCCTATGTTGTTCCTCAGAATGGACCATCCACTCTTGATGAGGTTCAGGAAGCTGAATATAACATCAGAGCGAAGGAAGCATTGCTTAGTGCCCTGACTAATTCTAAAATGACAAATGTTATGGAACTTTAGACCGCACATGAGATTTGGGTGAAGCTTGAAATCCTATATGAAAGTGATAGTCAAGTGAAAGTTGCTAAGTTGTAGAGTTTAAAAGGAAAGTATGAGACATTGAAGATGGGAGATGATGAAAACATACATTCATACATGGCTAAGGTGAATGATCTTGTCCTTGGTATCAGATCTGTTGATGGAAAGATTGAAAAATATGAGAGTGTTACTAAGGTGTTGAGATATTTGCCTCCTTATAAACATAAGGTTGCCGCTATTGATGAGATCTAGAGTGTAACTACAATGACAAGAGATGTGTTGGCTGGAAAACTTGCTGCATTTGAGCTGAGAAAATTTGGATAATCTCATGGAAAGTCTGAGACAATATTCAAAGCATCAACATTGGTATCCGGTAAGCAGAAATATGATCCTGATGAGTGCAGGATATACAAATATGAAAGAGAAAGCAGAGAGATAGAAGAGCAAGAAAGAGAGCTTGAAGCACTAATTGCCCGGAGATTGCCTAAAGGTGTCGGTAAGTATGATGGAAAGTTGCCCTTGAAATGTTTTTCTTGTAATAAGATAGGAAATTTTGCTTATAGATACTTGGAGAGAATGGCTAAGTATGACAAACATGATAAGTTTGATAAGCATGATAGGAATGATAGATATGAGAAGCATGAAAAGTATGATAAGCCTTATAAGTTTAACTAGAAGTTTAGGAACCAGAAGAACTATTATTATACTGCAGATAAAGGTGTTACATATGATAAATCAAAAGGAGATGAAGTTATTTTTTATTGCCATTAAAGAGGATAGACCCGTGCCTATTGATTCCACTAGTTGTTTTGGGTTGAGGAGAAAGCTTTGGTTGCAAAGGTAGAAGAAAAGGGTGTATGGGTGATTGACAACGGTTGTTCATGTCATATGACCGGTGACAAAAGAAAATTTGTAAGCATGGAACTTAGGTATGATGGTGGAATAGTTATATTTGGAGATGAAAAAGTCTCTGTAATCCATGGGAGAGGTTCTGTTTCTTCTGATGGTAAGCATAACATCGATGATGTTTTGTATGTTGAAGGTTTGAAGCATAATCTTTTGAGTATTGGACAAATGGTTGATAAGGGTTATGATCTACAATTCAAAGATGGTAAATGCAAGATCTTGAATGCCTCCGGTATAGAGATTGCATCTGGAACTAAGATTGAAGGTAACATTTTTCATTTGAATGCTGGTGAGAAAAGTTGATTGATTGCTAAGATAGATGAGAATTGGTTGTGGCATAGAAGAATGTGTCATGTAAACTTTGATTCATTGATCAAGATCAGTTCTACACAAGAAGTTAGGGATCTACCTAAGATTGTTAAACCTGTTAATCCGATATGTAAGGAATGCCAGTTGGGTAAGCAAATAAGGATTTATTTCAAGAGAAAATGGTATACATCAGATGGATTGCTGGATCATGTGCATATTGACCTGTGTGGACCTACAAATTTTATAAGTGTGCAGGGTGATAGATACTTTATGCTGCTAATTGATGATTATTCTAGAATAATGTGGGTTGTCTTTTTGAAGGAAAAATTAGAAGAATTTGTGAAATTCAAGATATTCAAAGATAAAGTTGAAACTGAGTCTGGATTGAAGATGAAGTGTCTGAGATTTGATAGAGGTGGATAATTATGTTCCGGTGAATTTAATTCTTTCTATGAGATGCATGGAATCAGAAGACAACTATTTGTTCCTAGGACCCCACAACAAGTTGGGATTGTTGAAAGGAAGAACCATATTGTTTTGGATGCTGCAAGAACCATGTTGATCGAAGGAAATGTTCCAAAGGTCTACTAGATAGAATCTATTAGCACTAAAGTCTATACATTCAATAAATTTTGTATCAAAGGTGATACCGATAAGACCTGTTATGAGCTTTGGTTTGGTCATGTTCCTACTGTGAAATATTTCAAAGTTTTTGGTAGCAAATTCTATATCAAGAGAGATGAGGATATTGGAAAGTTTGATGCTAGAAGTGATGAAGGTATTTTTTTGGGATATTATACAAATAGAAAAGCCTACTGGTACTATAATAAGAGACTAAGAAAGATGGTTGAGAGTACAAATGTCAAGGTGGATGAAAAACTTGAGAAGGAGATGAGAGCTTATGATGAAGGTCAACATGTTGTTTTAGCTCCTATTCAGCTTGAAGATCCTAAGTAGAATGATCCAGTAGAGACTGTTAATATGGATGTTGTTGCTGCTAGTGATGAAGTGCACGAACCTAAGGATCAGAACAATCAGAAGACTCTGAGGTATATTAGACTAAATCATTCTAAGAATCAAATTATTGGTGATAAGAATAAAGGTGTGATGACTAGAAAAAATTTAGTTGCAGAAGAAGTATGTTTGATTTCTAAAGTTGAACCTAAAGATATTGTTGAAGCGTGTAAAGATGAAAACTGGATAAGAGTCATAGAAGAAGAGTTAGATTAGATTGAAAAGATCAACATTTGGGAACTTGTGCCTAGACCTAAGGATAAAAATGTTATTGGTACTAAATGGGTTTTTAGGAACAAATTGAATGAAGTCAGTGAAGTAGTCATAAATAAAGCCAGACTGGTCTGCAAAGGATATTCATAGAAAGAAGGGATTGATTATGAAGAAATTTTTTCTCCAGTTGTCAGAATTGAAGTTGTTAGATTATTGCTTTCTTAGGCTACTTATAAAGATTTCAAGGTATATCAGATGGATGTCAAATCTGCATTTTTGAATGGTGATCTAGAAGAAGAAGTTTACATTGAACAACCTGATGGATTTCCATTGTCAAATGATGGAGACATGGTATGTAAGTTGAAGAGAGAACTTTATAGATTGAAACAAGCTCCTAGAGCCTAACATGCTAGGTTAGACAAATACTTGCTAAAATTGGGATTTATCAAAGGTGTTGTTGATAGTAATATGTACTTTAAGATTGAAAATGATAACATTTTTATTGTTGAATTCTTTGTTGATGACATTATCTTTGGTGGTGATGATGATATGAGTATGAAGTTTTTCGATGATATGCAAAAAGAATTTGAGATGTCTATGATTGGTGAGATAAAAAATTTCTTAGGTTTGCAGATTGCACAGACAGGAAAAGGTATCTTTATATCTCAAACTAAGTATGTGAAGGAATTGTTGAAGAAGTTTGGATTAGATGATTCCAAACCGGTTGGAACTCCTATGGTGACTAGTTGTAAATTGTCTAAAAATGATGAATCTCCTAAATCTAATCAGAGTTTGTACAGATCTATGGTTGGTGGACTGCTATATCTTACTCAAACTAGACCTGACATTATGCATGTTGTGTGTATGGCTACTAGATATCAAGTTGATCTGAAGGAGAGTCATGTCACTATTGTTAAAAGAATATTCAGACATCTAAAGGGAACTAAGGATTATGGTTTATGGTATCCAAAGAATGATGATTTCATGTTGTGTGCTTACACTAATGCAGATTGGGTTGGTGAAGTTGATGATTGGAAGAGTACTATCGGTGGAGCATTCTTTTTACATAAGAAGTTGGTTTCATGGGCTAGCAAGAAACAAGATTCAATATATTTATCTACTGCTGAAGCTGAGTACATTGTTGTTGCTAGTAATTGAACTCAGATAGTTTGGATGAAACAAAT
The DNA here is from genome assembly GCF_030272615.1 of Cryptomeria japonica. Lineage (NCBI taxonomy): Eukaryota > Viridiplantae > Streptophyta > Pinopsida > Cupressales > Cupressaceae > Cryptomeria > Cryptomeria japonica. Next base: position 479,542,425 of record NC_081413.1, read on the forward strand.
GTTGAAATATATCAGAGTTATTTATGATGAGCTTATTGTTATATACTGTGATAATTCCAGTGCTAATAACATGTCTAAGAATCTGGTGCAACATTCAAAGACTAAGAATATATCAGTCAAATATAATTAATTAAGAGAGCAAGTCAGTAAACAAAAGGTGAAGCAGGAATATGTATCTACAAAGGAACAAACTACTGATATTTTCACTAGGCCTTTGCCTGTAGATACATTTCTCCTTTTGAGAGACAAGTTAGGGGTATCCACCCCTCCTGATAAGAATTATATGCATTGATTTGCATCGATCTGATGGAATTTGGAGCCTTATTCTTTTATCTAGATTGATGAGTTGGTGTTGCTCCTCTGGTGGAGTAGTCTGTTGATTTGGTTGTGTATCTCAGGGAGAGAGATTCATGATTCTACATTGAGAAATTGATTTTCTATTTTGGAGATCTTTGGCATTGTTTTCAAAGGGGGAGATAGATCATATGAAAAACTGCTTTATCTATCTTGATCTTAGGGGGAGTTTGCTGGTGATATCTTCTTTCTTTGCATTGACTATTTTTCACATTCATCTGTTGCCATCAATGCCAAAGGGGGAGATTGTTGGATTTGGCTAATCATTGATGGTGCTAGGATATGTTGTTGTCATTGATGTCAACATATTCCTATGGTCTATTCCGATGAGTTTGGGAAGAGTTTTTTATCCGGTTTTGTAGTTTTATTTTGTTGATCACTGCTTTGCAAAATACTGTATTTCCTCTGGTATATTCAGTGTGATCAAATCTTGTGCTGAGACTTTGGATTATTGTTTGGGATGATCTTCTGTATCTTCATTTTAGATGCTTCATGATTTGGTGCTCTGCAAGTTATCTTTCCTCGTGACAGTTACTGATTGGTTGTGTTCTTGAGATTTGAGATGTTGACCGATGAAGATTTGAAAAGAGGTGTTGGTGCAACTGTTCCGGATGATTCTAACATGTTCGTTGGTGTCTCCTACTCATGTCCTATTTTTTTTGGTGATCCACATTTATCGTTGAGTGATCTTTTGGTGATTTCTATGAATCGGTAATAATTTTTTGTGTTATGCGGTATTTCTGGTGGTGTAGCGTGTTGCGATTGATCTTGGTGGGATTTTTGGTGGATGTAATCATTTGGGAATTTGAATTAGGTCCATTTTATGTAATGCAAATCATAATATTGGTCTGGTAGTCGATCTTTGTAATGTGCAATGTAATTTTTGTAATTGTAAGTTGAGGGTTTAACCGACCTTGTTATCAAGGTTGATGATTTGTATATAAAGGTGAGATGCTTGTGTAATTTACGTGTTGGTATTATATCTGCATTATTAGAGAGAGGTTATTGTACAAACAAGAGAGTTATCATTCGATGAAGTGTTGAGGTGAGATTGGTGTTACAGAGCAAACAATTATGCTTAATTGAAACTATCATCAGACATTTGTAGATGTTATCATTGCAATTCATTCCTTTCGGATTGTAGTCCGAATGACATTGTAAGTAAATGATACTTCCCTAAGGGTTGTAGCCTTCCGGGCATATATCTTTTGAGCAGTGAGCTCTATTAGATAGCTCAGATAACCAATGGACAACTAAGAGGGGGGGTGAATGAGTTGTCAACAGATTATAGAACTTTAAGCATTAAAACCTTATTACCAAAATACATAAACCAAATACTAGAATAGAAGATATAATAGTTAAGCACAAATATAAACCACTGAACATTTACCAACCATCCACAAAAGATAACACCAAGATTTGTATGTGGAAAACCCGGTAAAGGGAAAAACCACGGTGGGAAGCCTACCTACAATTAAATAATACTTCTGCAGTAAGTATGTGATTACAAAAAGAGAGGCCTACACATGCATGAAAACCAGCAGCCTAAACCACACTTCTAATCACAAAAGGAGCCTCACTGACTATAAAATAAATCTAGACTACAATCTGGAAAGAAGAGTGAACTACAAGAATAGCATCTCCTATGCTTGAGTACAGTTCCAATTAAGCTTAGTACCAGAGGTCTTAAACCTATTTCACCAACATAATTCGATCACTATGATCGACTAAAACCTATGCATATGATTACAACTTTATTCACACATAGATAATTGCATAACCCCTATAACCATAAACCCATGATCTACAAAGAGATCTTACATCATATTTATACCAACCCGGGACCTAAACAATTAGGTCAGCCTCCTAAAAGATAATACAATAAATTCATAACATAAACCCATAATCCAATGATCAACCAAGTCGTCCTAAGACCAAAACAAAATAATCCAATAAATAGATTCAACCGGTAATGCATCGGGATAATCCAACAACACGTCACATAAATCAATTCATAACCTAGCAAAATAAGATAGCATTAGGTCCGGTCCTAAATGCAACACCATCAATCAATAGGAACATGAACAAGATAACCAACAACATCCTGAAAGCCATATAGAATTTGCACCAACACTACTCATCAAGTGCATCAAAAGATCTTCAACAAATCTCTACCGATAAAACCCTTATCGGTGACCAAATGCTTACTAGAAAAAATGATAGCTTCTGAGTCATCGAATCTCGAACCAACTGATCATGATATGCATCTGAATAGCATGAATGATAGATCAAAACCAATTCCACAAACCAAAGCATACCATATCAATATCATAATCCAATCGTTGTACCGGAACCTACTAAAAACTAGTAAACAACCAAAACAACCAGTGTTGCCATCAATGACAAAACATCAATGCAACACATAATCAATTCCTCTAATTTTCCAACAATCTCCCCCTTTGGCATTGATGGCAACACTAGATGTGAAAAACATCCAAGTGCCAAGAAATGCCAAACAAGTCTCCCCCAAAGGAAGACAACCAACAATCTCCCATAAGATGATATTACAATGAAGTTAACAAACTCCCCCTATGAATGATATCCCTGTTAAGCTCTGATCTCTCCCCTTTGACTGATATTATGTTAAGGTATGTTTTTCTCATATATCTTCCCCCTTTGACATCAATGCCAAAAATATGACATAAACATCAAAGAAAAAACATAAATCTACTTAACCACATAGCTAACTACACCTCTTGAGTAGTAGCACCAACACATCAATCCGGATTGAATAGTATATCTGTAAATGCATGCCAGACCGATGCCAATCAACATCACTCAAGTCTCTACTGAAGGAGCAGAAACTCCCAATTTGTCTCTGAAGTACTCAAATGATTCCTTAGGCAAGGGTTTAGTGAAGATATATATAATCTTCTCTTAAGTGTTCACATAAACCAGTCTGACTTCATTTGCTTCCACATTCTCCTTCAAAAAGTTGTACTTGATAGATATGTGCTTTGTCTTAGAATGAAATATCTGATTCTTTGATATGTCAATAGCAGTAGAGTTATCACAGTGAATAACTACCAGTTCATTATAATTCACCCTTATATCCTTCAACATTTACTTCATCCATATAACTTGTGTACAGTTAGTAGCAGCAACAACAAACTCATCTTCAGCAGTAGATAAAGAGGTACATGACTGTTTCTTGCTAATCCATGAAACAAGTTTCTTTCCAAGAAAGAAAGCTCCACCAGATGTTCTCTTCTGGTCATCAAGATCTCCAGCCCAATCTATATCTGTATATGCACATAGTGTAAAACCATCATCTTTAGGATACCACAAACCATATTCAGTTGTTCCTTGCAAATACCTGAAAATCCTTTTCATCGCACTCTCATGATTCTCTCTAGGATCACTCTGATATCTTGATAGAATACAAACTACATTCATTATATCTGGTCTAGTTTGATTCAGATATAATAAACCTCCAATCATAGACTTGTACCTTGTAGGATTTAATGGTGTTGATGCATCTTTCTTTGTCAATTTATCACTTGTAACCATAGGAGTACCAACCGGTTTAGAATTTTCCATACCAAATTTCTTCAACAACTCCTTATCATACTTAGTTTGACAGATGAAAATACCTTTATCGATCTGAATAATCTGCAAACTTAAGAAAAATTTCAGCTCCCCAATCATAGACATCTCAAATTTATTCTTCATATTATCAGTGAATTCCATACATAACTTATCCTCACCTCCAAAAAATGATATCATCAACAAAGACTTCAACAATCAATATGCCATCATCGGTGATTTTATAATATAAATTACTGTCAGCATTACCTTTAGTGGAACCAAGCTTCAAAAGATATTTATCCAATCTTTCATACCAAGCTTTAGGGGCCTGTTTCAATCCATATAAAGCTTTCTTTAACCTGCAAGCCATGTTTTTGTCATCTGAAAGTGAAAATCCATCAGGCTGCTCAATGTAAACTTCCTCTTCAAGATATCCATTCAAAAATGAACACTTAACATCCATCTGATACACCTTGTAGTTCTTATGGGCAACATAAGCAAGAAATAATCTCACAGCTTCAATCCTAGCTACCAGAGAAAAAGTCTCATCATAATCAATTCCTTCCTTCTAAGAATATCCTTTGCAAACCAATCTAGCCTTATTCCTCACAACTTGTCCATCTTCATTCAATTTATTCCTAAAAACCCATTTAGTCCCAATAACATTCTTATTCTTAGGCTGAGGAACTACACTCCATATATTATTCTTTTCTATCTTATCTAATTCATCTTCCATAGCTTTCATCCAACATTCATCTTGATAGGACCTAAAATTATGTCTTGCAAAATTTGGTCATCCTAGTTTTAATATTTCCCTTGGTCAAGATTAAAAGGGTTTAGGGCTCTAGGGGTTGTGTCTTTTATGATTAAAAAGTGGTTTGAAAGTAAGTTTTTGGTCCCTATTATATTATGATGTTACCTTTTCTCACTTAAGGTTGAGGGTTCTACTTTCGTTCGCGGGGCCATTTTTATTCCCTAAGCAAAATATTGATCAACCAGTTTGTGAAATAATAATTTCCCTAAGTCAAGCGCATAACATTCCTATAACTGGTCCCCTTTTAAAATACTTATGCTCGTCCTTATATTTTCCTAAGTCCGAAAAGTCCTAAATGCTCTGACCGTTTGTTAAAGAAAGGATGGATCCAAAGGCTAGTGCTCCCCCGCGATCAAAGATGCAAGGATTTTAATGACCACGACATCGCAAGATTGTGTCGCATTTTATCAGAAGAAACCGATAGGGTTAGCACTGTAACCAGTTGAAATCTTTGTATTATCAGTTCTTAGGCAGTAAAGGTCGAGTTACTAGCAGTCCCATCAATTTGCACATGCTCAAAATGAACGAGGATGTTTTATCCTAAGGTAAAAGGTGCTCAATTTTTAAGTTCAAGAAGAGTCAATGGGAAGTATGCTAGGTAGTAAAGTTTGAATAGATCACAACCCTCATATTCCCACAATGGAAGTTGCAAGGTGGTTATGGACCTCAGCATCGCGGGATGATGCCACATGTCTTGAGTTGGCCAAAAAGACCTACAATGGAGCCGCTGACAGAGTTCGACAGAAAGATGAGGTGTTGTTGATTTGTCATGATTTTGTGGGGCCATTGATACAAATGAAAGAATAAGTGTTGAGTCAATAAGGAGATGATCATTGGATTAGCCAACTAGGAGGATGATCAACGGCTAGTTTTCAAACTTTTTGAATACAAAGCTATGAGTCGTTGTTTCGCTCACACAAATATTAATGGCAGATGAGACATTTGCGTCCTTTCCTAGACAATAATTAAAATATTCTTAAAAGGTTTTTTATTCACAAAAGATTTCATAGAAATTCTGAAGAATTTCCTATTGCTGAAGAAGACTGAAACGACCCTCCGCGACATGGAATTGCCATCTCTAATGAAAATCAAAAGCAGTAAGTTTATCTGAGCTCTCCATATGCTCTTGAAATAAATTGATATTACAAATTGTGTGTAAGGTTGCAAAAAGAAAATTCAATTTGTTCTAGGGTTAAGATAGTAGACAAAAAATAGTGAAATTTGTCTGAATTACTCTGGAAAATTAAAAATATTGTAATAAGCCCTAGTTTTCTTTCCCAAACTTGGAGATATAGTAGAAAGCCCTAGTTGTAGAAGATGGCTCCCTCACGGAAACATTTAGGGTAGGTGGAATATATGAAAAGAAATCTTTATGATGATTTCTTGGACCAATTAAAGTGTTCTACAAATGATAAACAGCAATGACAGAGGTTTGTGGATGGAAAAACCCTAGGGGAAGGGTTAACTGACAAAGCATTCCGTTTGGCAAATGCTAATATACCAGCAATTGGGTTAGAGATTTTCAAATTATGGTATGGACAAAGGAAATGGAATTCCCCATTATCTAGTCCTTGGTAGTATGACTTGGGCAACTTGGTAGTACCAGGTGTTTTTATGGATGTCGAATTACTCAATGCTATTGCAGACAGATATGACCCAGTTTCAAGGGTTATCAGGGGAAATGATTGGGAGATTTTGTTAACCATCAAAACGGAGGAATTTCAAGAGATTTTTGACTTGTATGAACCATCCCCTAACCTGGTACTAGTAGATTTAAATGAACAGAAGACAAAGTACTAGAAGATGAAGGAATTCATTAGAAAGAATTTCCTTCCAATGCATTTAGCCAGAGCTGGAAGTACAACATACCATATTGGCCCTAGTTCAGAAGAGTCGTTCCCAATTGGTTCTTTCGCTCCTTATTTCTAGGATACTTTTTTCTCTCTATGCCAAGTATTAGGTTTTAGTCCCATTATAGTAATGTCGACCGATTTCATGTACATGGCTATGCAGATACAACATCCGGACTTTACAGTAGTTTTTGAATTTTCCCCTTATCTTGAGGAAACAATTCATGATGGGTTATAAGACATTAAGAATCAAGTTGTTGGTGTTAAATTCTCTTGGTATTCTTTACTCATGCATATGTTCCTTTCAAGGAATGCAAATTATTTTTGAGCGTACCATGAACCTCAGAAGGACAATAGATAATCAGGAGATTCCAATACAACTCTGGAGCACAGACGTGTCATGGGATAGACAAGAGGCTAGCTATATAAGATTTGATAGCAACTTTGCCTCTAGGTTAAGACAAAGGTTGATAGTGAATCCACCAAGAATTCCTAAAGAATTGCATGATTTTGTGAGACCCAAGGAAAGGGCGCCTCTTGCCAGAATTGAACATAACTGGGGGGATTGTATCCCGTACTCTGTAAGTACACTAATCAGAGTCTATGGATTTTCTGGACAGCCTCATGTACTGCCCTTCAAAGTTCCTCTGAGAATGGGTTTTGTTGAGGTGATGTGGCAAATTGGATATATTCAGGATCAAGGTTTAAAAGGAAAAGGAAAACGTTAATTATTCTCGGATTACACCATTATCCCTTATTTTGTGATTATAAAGGGAGGACATGAGAACTTTGACAAATTATTTGCTCCATATCATTTGGGAGTAAGTATAGCTAGAAATAGTGACCCTGAGGGTTTTTACAACACTTTTAGAAGGAGAATAAAAGGATCTTTGTTGCCTCATATGCATTATTTTACTAAGGACTTAATTAGGAATGAATTTGACCCCACAATGCAGGAATGGAGAAAAGAGAAGTGGATAATTTTTAGAAAATTATGGGTTGTCATTCAGAAGATGGATCCAAAATATGATCCATTAAAGGAGTTTTCTCCATTCCATGCCAAGATTGAATTTGTTATGAAATTTTTTGATGGATTAACTAAGGTCTTAAGAGAGAAGCTATCCAGACTTGAAAGAATTTCATGGCTGACAACAATTAATCTCACAACCTCTTGTATCCCAGAGAGCAAGTGGTGTGATAGTAGAAAGGCTTGTTCAGGAATCTCCTCACAAAAGGGTTAGAGAATAAGTGAGGAAGAAGATAGTAGCAATGATAGTGGGATATTGATAGGGAGAAAGGGTAAGAAGATGACGAGTTCAGAGCCTTTCCCCAAGATACAAACTAAGCCTCTTCAAGGAGTCAAGATCATTGATCTTGAATATTCTGATATAAGTCCCTCACCATCAGCTATATCCTTTTCACTATCAAGGCAAGATGAATCTCAGATGGAGGGAGACAAGTTTGTTGCAACAAGTGCAGAAATGCAGATGGGTATTCCTGTATTGCCTCCTAATTTGGAGTTGTTGGTATTTTGGATATGTTGATATCATGTTTTCATTGATGTCAACACTTGTCAAACTTGTCAACACTTATCAGCACTTGGAGATATTTGGTTATGTTCACTGGCAAGTTAGTGACTTATGCACAATCACCGGTATTTGGTTCACTGACAGGTTATATTGTTCACCAGCACTTGGAATGACTTGAAGGCTTCGTGGTTATGTCAAAGAATTTATTTGATCACTTGGTTTTGGTGATTTGGTTATTGATCTATTTAGGTTTGCATATTTGTTGTTACTGGCAAATAGGTCTAGGTTATGCACTGGCAAGCATATCTATTCCAGATCAGCACGACACATTATGGAGATGATTAATTATTATTGTAAATGCATTGAGCCGACATGATGCATTGCTTATTGATTTATTTGTAATTGATTTTATTATAATATTCTTAGTGAGCCAACCTATTCAATTGGTCCTGGGTTATGGTATAAATGTAAGATCTCATTTGTGAGATTAATATGTGATTGGGAAAAAGATTGTAATAAGGTATATGTGAAAATAAGCAGAGCTATACACATAGACATCATTTGAAGGTTGAAGGAAGGTTTTGAGAAGATAATCAGAACTTAACTGGTACTGAATCCAGCATATGAAGATGCTATTTTAGGCAATACATTACCATTGGATTTAACCATCCAATTGTAGTCAGTGTGACTCTTATTTTGTGATTGAATAGTGAGCTCTAGGTAGTTGGCCTTTCTGCATGTGCAGACTCCATATTGTACACACATACTATCTGTAGTAGTATCATTTGATTGTGGGTAAGGTTTCCCACCGTGGTTTTTCCCCTTACAGGGTTTCCACGTACAAATATTTGTGTTATGTGTTGTGGATGTTATTGTCTTTCTATTTCATGCATTAATCTTTACCGGTGCTGTAATTAACTGATAAAACTATCTACCGGCATAAAGTTTGGTTTACCGACATTAAGCATTAAGTTTTGGTTAAGTTAATTTTGGTTTGAATTTATTGGACAACTGATTCACCCCCCCCTCTCAGTTGTCTCTAGGACCTAACAATTGGTATCAGAGCATAGCCCTCCTTTTGCAGAAGTTTAACAACTTGAGGAGATCCAATGCCTTCTAACTATTTCAAGAAAGACAGTCTGAAACTTGATGGAACTAACTATGGCATATGGAAGATCAAGATGGAGACACATTTGAATTGTATTGGAAAGGATGTATGGGATGTTACAAAGAATGGTTATACTGCTCCTACTCAAGGTCAACCTAATCCACCAAACTTGGCTAAAGATGAGGAAAATGATTGCAAAGCAAGAGAAGCACTTTTGAGCACATTGTCAGATCAACAAGTCATGGGATTATCAGATAGATCTACTACTAAAGATATTTGGGACAAATTGGAAACATTGAATGAAGGAGATTCCATAGTCAAAATTGCAAAACTCGAATGCTTCTGGGCCAGGTATGAAAATCTGAAAATGGAAGAAGATGAAATAATTTTTGCTTTTATGGAAAGAGTAAATGAAATTGTTTTGGGTATACAATGTTGTGGAGGAACCTTAAGTGAAGATGAGATTGTTTCTAAAGTTTTAAGAGCTTTTCCACTGGCATATAAAATGAAATTTACTGCAATAAATGAATTGAGAACAATGCCTAATGCATCAGTATCTATAGACACTTTGGTTGGAAAACTTTCATCTATTGAACTTGAGGAATTTGGTCCAGTTGCTACTATTAAGACAGATCTAGCTTTCAAAGCATCATCATCATCTACATCATCATCATCATCATTATCTGAGAAATCTAATTGGAAAGCCTTTTATGCAAGAGAACTTGAAGAAATCAGGAAGGAGAATGTAGAACTGGAAGAGCTTGAAGCACTATTTGCAAGGAAAATGCCTAAAGGTCCAGTTGGAAGAAAGTATGAAGGTAAAACACCCTTTAAATGTTTCAACTGCAATACGATTGGTCATATGGCTTCTAGATGTCCTGATAGACATGCAAGATTAAGAGAAGAAGCTACAAGAATATATAAGCCTAACCCTGATTATCAAAGATACAAGTTTAAGAAGAATAGAGATAAATCTTGTTATTATGCTGATGAAGGAGTCACTGATGATTCTAATGAGGATCTGGCAGACAAAGGATGGTCTTTTGTTGCTATAACAGAAGATCAACTGACACTTACTATTCAACCGGTAGAGCAGGCCCTGACAGCTAAAATTAAAGATAAGGATGAATGTATTATTGATTCATGATGTTCACATCACATGACTGGTGATAAGAGTAAATTCTTAACCTTTTAGGATTACAATGGAGGTCTAGTAAGATTTGGAGATGATAATGCTTTTATGATCAAAGGAAAAGGATGTATATCTTTTGATGGTAAGAACAATACTGATAATGTTTACTATGTTGAAGGTTTAAAGCATAATCTTTTGAGTGTTGGTCAATCAGTTGAGAAAGGATTTCAGTTACAATTCAAGAATGGTAAATGCAAAATCTTAAACAAAACTGGTTTGAAAATTGCAACCGGTAATCAGACTAGAGGTAATATCTTTCATTTGAATAACAATGAGAAAGCATGTTTGATTGCACATAATGATGAAAGTTGGTTATGGCATAAGAGACTTTGTCATGTAAATTTTGATTGCATTGTGAAAATCGATACAACTAAGGCAGTAAGAGATTTCCCTAAGATTGTTAAACCTCACAATTCGGTATGTAAGGAATGTCAATTTGGAAAGCAAGTTAGAGAAAATTTCAAGAGTATTCCAGAGAAATCTAACAATTTTCTTGATTTAATTCATACTGATTTATGTGGTCCAACAAGAACTAGAAGTATACAAGGAGATAGGTATTTTATACTAATCATTGATGACTATTCTAGAATGTGTTGGGTTACTTTTCTTAGGGAGAAATCTGAAGCATTTGGGAAATTCAAACTATTCAAGGTGATGGTAGAGAATGAAACTGACAAGAAAATCAAATGTTTGAGATCAAATCAAGGAGATGAATTCATATCTAAGGAATTTAATACATTCGATGAAGTGAATGGGATCAGAAGGCAGTTATCAGCACCCCAGACACCCCAGCAGAATGGAGTTGTGGAAAGGAAAAACAGAACTATCTTGGATGCAGCCAGAAGTATGATATCGGAAGCAAATAAACCTCATATATATTGGAGAGAAGAGGTCAATAAAATAGTTTATACATTCAACAGAGTTCACATCAAAGGTGAAACCGGTAAGACCCCTCATGAACTATGGTTTGGTAATACTCCCACTCTTAAATATTTCATAATATTCAGAAGTAAATGCTATATTAGAAAAGATGAGTATATTGACAAATTTGATCCTAGAAGTGATGAAGGAATATTTCTTGGTTATTTATCTAAGAGAAATGCATATATATGTTTTAACAAGAGATTGCAAAAAATTGTTGAGAGTGCAAATGTGAAGATTGATGAATAGTTTAGAGGAAATTCAAGGTACATGGACTCTGAACCAGTAATAGAGATAATCACAAATGAACCTACTATGAGTACATTGATATAGAATGTTGATTCAGTTACATCGACATCATCTGAGGATTCAACAGTTACTGAAGAACAACAACAACTAAAAAAACCCTGGTATGTAAGATTGAACCACACTGAAGATCAAATAATTGGAAACAAATTTCAAGGAGTTATGACTAGAGGAAGATGGACAAATGAAGAGGTATGTCATATTTCTCAAATTGAACCTACATCAATTAATGAGGCATGTAAAGATAAATATTGGATTAAAGCTATGGAAGATCAATTGGAACAAATTGAAAGGAATAACACTTGGTCATTAGTTCCCCGACCTAAAGACAAAAATGTAATTGGAACTAAATGGGTTTTCAGAAATAAACTTAATGAAGATGGCAAGGTAATCAGAAACAAAGTAAGATTAGTGTGTATGGGATATTCACATAAAGAAGGAATTGATTACAATGAAACCTTTACATTGGTAGCTAGAATTGAGGCAGTCAAACTTTTATTGGCTTTTGCAACACACAAGAACTATAAAGTATATCAAATGGATGTTAAATGTGCATTTCTGAATGGAGATCTTGAAGAAGAAGTTTATATTGAACAACCTGATGGATTTTCTTTGACAGATAACAAAGATATGGTTTGCAGGTTAAGGAAAGCTTTATATGGACTAAAGCAAGCTCCTTGGTATGCTAGATTGGAAAAATATCTTTTGAAGCTTGGATACACTAAAGGTAATGCAGACAACAATCTATACTACAAATTGACTAATGATAACATCTTGGTTATTGAAGTTTTTGTTGATGATATAATCTTTGGATGAGAAGATGGATTGTGTAAAGACATTTCTAATAAAATGCAACAAGAATTTGAAATGTCTATGGTTGGGGAGATAAAATTCTTTTTAGGATTGCAGATTTCACAGACTGATAAAGGTATAATCTTATGTCAATCTAAGTACTTGAAGGAATTACTAAAGAAATTTGACATGGAAAACTGTAAACCGATAAGCACACCTATGACTACAACTGATAAACTATCTTTGAAAGATGAATCAACACTTGTTAATCCGACTAGATACAAGTCTATGATAGGAGGTTTACTGTATTTGACACAAACAAGACCTGATATTATGAATTGAGTATGTAATGTTTCAACATTTCAGATTAATCCTAAAGAAAATCATGAATCAACAGTAAAAAGGATTTTCCGATACCTACAAGGCACTACAAATCTTGGTTTATGGTATCCTAGAGATGAAAATTTTGATTTATGTGCATACACAGATGCTAATTGGGCAGGAGATGTAGATGACAAAAAAAGAACCACTGGCGGAGCATTTTTTCTTGGTAGCAGACTAATTTCATGGTTGAGCAAGAAACAAAGTTGTACATCACTATCAACAGCAGAATCAGAATATGTTGCAGCAACAACTAATTGTACACAGGTATTATGGATTAAACAAATGTTGAAGGATATAAAGGTAAAATGCAAGGAACCTATAACTATTTACTATGATAATATGACAGCAATTGATATATCTAAGAATCCGGTATTTCACTCAAAAACTAAGAATGTTTCTATCAAATTCAATTTTCTGAAAGAGAATGTTGAAGCAAAAGAAGTGAAACTGGTTTATGTGAATACTAAAGAGTAGATTGCAGATATTTTTACAAAGTCTTTGCCTAAGGAGACTTTTGAATATCTCAGAGAGAAGCTTGGAGTTCTACCCCCACTGGTAGAGACTTAGACAGTTGATGTTTGTCATCAACCGACAGAATTAATAGAGAAATATTTTATTTTGGCTTTGATGAGGAGAGATACTTCTCAGGGGGAGTAGTTGGTATTTTTGTAATGAGTTGGTATCTGGTATTTGAATCTGGTTTTTGTATTGCTTTGGCATTTGATGTCAAAGGGGGAGAGATATTATGGAAAAACACATTATCTTTTGGGAAAGATTATTCCTAGGGGAGATATATTATGTATTTTGATTTCTGGTTAATGATCTCTTTGGGAGATTGTTGGTTTTTGGTTTTTAGCATTTCTGTTTTGGCACTTTGATGGTTTTTCCATCTTGTGTTGCCATCAATGCCAAAGGGGGAGATTGTTGGTATTTTGGATATATTGATATGGTTTTGTCATTGATGTCAACACTTATCAAACTTGTCAACACTTATCAGCACTTGGAGATCTTTGGTTATGTTCACTGGCAAGTCAGTGACTTATGCATAGTCATCGGTATTTGGTTAACCGACAGGTTATATTATTCACCAGCACTTGGAATGACTTGAAGACTACCTGGTTATGTCGAATACTTTATTTGATCACTTGGTTTTAGCGATTTGGTTATTGATCTATTCGGATTTGCATATTTGTTGTTACTGGTAAATAGGTCTAGGTTATGCACCGGCAAGCATATCTATTCCAGATCAGCATGACACTTTATGGAGATGATTCATTATTATTGTAAATGCATTGAGCTGACATGATGCATCACTTATTGATTTATTTGTAATTGATTTTATTGTAATATTCTTAGTGAGACGACCTATTCAATTGGTCTTAGGTTATGGTATAAATGTAAGATCTCATTTGTGAGATTAATATGCGTCTAGGAAAAAAATTGTAATAAGGTATATGCAAAAATAAGAAGAGCTATACATGCAGACATCATTTGAAGGTTGAAGGAAGGTTTTGAGAAGATAATCAGAACTTAATCGGTACTGAATCCAGCATATGAAGATACTATTTTAGGTAGTACATTATCTTTGGATTTAACCATCCGATTGTAATCAATGTGACTCCCATTTTGTGATTGAGTAGTGAGCTCTAGGCAGCTGGCCTTTCTGCATCTGCAGACTCCATATTGTACACACATACTATCTGCAGTAGTATCATTTGATTGTGGGTAAGGCTTCCCACAGTGGTTTTTTCCCTTACATGGTTTCCACGCACAAATATTTGTGTTATGTGTTGTGGATGTTATTGTCTTTTTATTTTATGCATTAATCTTTACTGGTACTACAATTAACTGATAAAACTGTCTACCGACATAAAGTTTGGTTTACCGGCATTAAGCATTAAGTTTTGGTTTGAATTTATTGGACAACTAATTCACCCCCCCCCTCTCAGTTGTCTCCGGGACCTGACAAGAGTTGGATCTTACTCCCTTGGATATCCAGGGTAAAGCCTTCAAAGATGCAAGAAAGGAGGCATGTGATAATTTCCTTGAGGATGATGAATTTGTAAAAAGCCTAGCCTTTTTGCAGTTAGTATGGAAGACAAAGGTTGAGGAATACAAAGGAAGGATTTCTGAGAGGAAGGCCCAAAGCCCAGATAGATTAGACCAAGAAATCCAAGAGGAAGTAAAAAGTGAAATGAAGGAAGAGTTCAAGGAAATCACTGCTGATGAGGGCAGGAAAATTATAAGTCACGCTGGAGTCTTGATATTGCCAGAATGGGATATAGAAGATACAGTGGCATTTGACACTATTAAGAAATCAAAAGAAGAAGAAGCAGGGTTAGCATTAAGAGGAATAGACTTTGCAGATGATTATGCAACCTTGGCTATATGTGCATTAGAGGAAGGACCTAGGAATCCTGACATCAGTGATTTAAACCCCAACTTGAGGGGAAGCTTGATTATAAAGAGAGTAGCTAACACATCAGGTGTAGAGGTTACAAAATTAAATGTTGATGTTGCTAAGTTGGCACATGAGAGTGCAAAAAAGGAAGCTTCAAAGAGGGTTGAGTTGATGAAGAAATTTGATAAGCTTTTTAATTATTATAATGCATCAAAGAAAAGATGTGTGGAGTTACAAATGAGAGTACAACTCCTTGAGCAAGGACAAATAAAGGTTTCCTATCCCGCACTTGTAGGACCATTTGAGCCATCAACATTGCGGTTGCCACCTATGGTCCAAAGAGAAGAAATAACTCAATTAAATACAAGTACTAATATCCCTGACATGGTATTAGTCCCATATGATGATGATGATGAGCCTGATACTACTAGATCAACTGAACCAAATGAGTCTCATCTTTTGGAGAAGATTATTGAGTTAGAAAATAAATTGAAAGAATAAAAAAAACAATCAGCCGAAGAGGAGAAGGATATAGTTAGCTCTATGCTAACTCATTTAAATGAGAAAAATGAAATCATGTTAAAAAATATTCATGCCTTATATTCTTTACTTTTTTATGCTATTCAAAAGTTTAATGATTATAAAGAAGTGATAATTCCCCTATTTACAAAGTGGTTACAAAGGGAACTAAGCTTAGAATGATGTCCATGGCCTCTAAATTTCATACTGAGAGGCCACATGCACTCCAACCAACATTTTTGTTGGTGAAATGAATGCAGGAATCCCAAATTCTGCCAAAAAATATAGAAAGAAAGATAAGGGAATTGATGAAAAGTTTTAGTGAATTAGTATAAACTCTTTTGCCAGATATTGAAGATAGAAAAGGGGTAGTTAATCCTTTGCAGTCTTGGAAGAAAGAGGTAGAGAGAGTCATCAACACCCAGGTAGAAATGATTTGTGATGGGATAAATATGGATATGCTGGAGGATAGTATGGATAAAATAATTGCTACAGGGCTATTTTTTGAAACTTTTGAAAGCGAGGCAAACCAAGTACTCGTTAAGTATATTCCATATAGGGAAAAAGCAGATGAAGTAATGAACTTCAATTGGCCATCCGATAAAGAATTTAGTGCATTGAGTGACATGTATTTGAATGATAAATAGAAAGTTGTAAACTGTTTGCATAACTGTCTTTGTTTTCTAGTGACAGATATTTTGCAACCCATAAGACAGGATGTGGGTAATTTTTATCATGAGTTTTGAAGAAGGCGACTACAACTTTTAATCCAGTATAAGAAAGATCGAGGATGATTATTTTGTATAATAGAATGTGGTTATGCATAGTCATTCTTAGATGACAGGTGTCTCCTTTGGCTTGAAGCTTGTTTGCTCCCTTGTTTTTTATAAAGGGAATTTAGGGCTATGAGACAGGGTTCATAATTTTGGTCCCTTATGTGTTCCGAATTTCTGTTTCCAAATAGAAAAGTCTAGGTGAAACAAAAGGATTGCAAAAGGTCATTTTAAAGAGCAAAAAATAGAAAAGAGCCTTGTTTCTATGATTTTTGTAGGTTCTTGAAGGAGTTATGTATGGAATGTATTCTTACAGAGATAACAAAATTAATGAATAAATATATGATTCAAACCCATTTTTCTCCAGTGTATTGTTCTATCATATTTTGAATGCATATTATCAAGGATTTTATCATTCATTGCATTGTTGTACTGTATGTAACTTGTTGTTCATGCTTTGGTCTGATAGGTCATTTAAATGCTTGAATGAAATTGCAGAGTGGTAGGGGTCTTTACATGGATTTTGATAAGTAGTTTTGGGTGGGGATTACAAATACAATATATTGTAAGGCAATATTATCTCTGGTTATATATTGTTAGATAAATTTTGTCAAAAGTACAGTCTAATACAGTATGAATTCATGTACCCAATGGAATAAGGCATTGATCATAGTTAAGTGAATTCCTGGGTATTTATTTACTATTCAGAATCACCACTGGTTTGCTATAACTTGCTAAATATTAGAATACTTTTATTTTATATGAATGTTATTATAAGTGTTATTCATCTCATGCTCCAAGCAGGTTGAGGATCACTGAGAAATTTGCCATTCCTGAGCATTCTCCCTTATTGTTGAGTCTTTATATGAGATTATCTGCTTTGTTTCATGCATGATTTGTGAGTGTGGCATAAAATCACAAATAAGCATGGGGATCACCCTCCCTAGTTCTGTAGATCCTAAAGCGTAGAAGGATCTAGCATCCTTGTAATTTTTGGTCCAAGTCTGAAGAATATTAAGCAATTGGGAGTGGCTTTCCATGGATATTTTTAGGAGAAAACAACTTGGTCTTTGCCTTTGAGTCAGTGTAAACCTGTTTTTGGGCACCAACACATCTTTACATGCTTCAATTACTGATGTTGGTTCAACTTGCAAAATTAAACATACCTCATCAGCTGTCAACCTTCTTCTTGTCATCACTCCTTTATTCTTGTCTCTAATGATCTAATCTTCTAAATGATTTAACCTAACGTACTTAGGAGTCTTCTGATTTTTTGTTCCTCTTCTTTGATCTTCAGTTACTGTTGAATTTTTTGATACTGCCAGAGTAACTGATTCAACATTTTGTTCTGGTGTAGGCGCTATTGGTTCATTTATGATCATTTCCACTGCTAGTTCTCTCTCCTAAGTTCTGATTTGACTTATGTTTTGCTCATCCACTTTGACATTAGTGCTCTCCACAATTCTCTGCAATCTTTTGTTATAACATCTATATTCTTTGCTTTCATTAGAATAACCAAGAAATATCCCTTATTCATCTAGGATCAAACTGTTGGCATTATGTGAACCGGCATGAAGACATAATGATATTGTATGTTGTCATTGATGTCAATATGAGACATGGTGTGAACCGACACATGTGATAGGTGAAGAGAGAGGAACCGGCATATGTATGAACCGGTTTATATGCCAAAGTGAAGCGGCATATTTGTTCAAGGTGAACCGGCATGTAGTTATGAGAACCGGCATGTAGTTATGGGAACCGGCATATGGAAGCATTGTATGACTACTGGTTGGTAGGTAGCTTCTACTTCAGGGTTTCCGGTTGGAGTACCTCAAGTCTATTTGACTCAATCGGTGATCTTTGTGTGATGAGTTAGTAGTATGATGGAGGACAGATCGTGTTGCCACATAAGCTATGTGCGCGTGAAGGATCTTGCATGAAGAAGACTATTCCTATCTACCTTGGGAATGAGCGAAGTCTGTCAAACGGTGATAATGCGTAAAGGGTTATCAGCCGCCATGAAACCGGTGGATAATGGATGATGGAGAATGTCTTGAGATCGATTCAAGATTGTTGCATTTAATGCAGTATGATTCAATGGTCAGGATCAAACCGTTTGAAGTGCTTAACCTAATAGGTTTAGGGTTTAGGGTTTTTGCTACCGACCTATATGTTTCCTATAAGGTCGATGTTGTGTTTCTTTCTGAAGTTGTTGGCAAAAGTTGTGAGTGTGTATCAAAGGGAAGTGATACGTAATTCTTGCCAGACCAAAGGAGAGAAGAGATACCTACAAAGTGAATGTGTAGAAGGAAAAGAGGAGCCTAAATGGATCTGCATTAGCATTGAGTGATGTTAACAGATCATTGTAATTCCTATTGATCTCTAACCACTTCAACAGTTGTAAAATCCCCTAACAGGGTAGCCTTAACTAGCTTGATTCAAAATCCCTTAAATCGGGTGGTCCTAACTAGCTTCATTCAAATCCCTTAACCAAGTAACTCGAGGATAATGAGTTCTGAGAAGCTAGAGAGCTTAGGAGATCCTTTCAGCTATTGAGTTCTTGAAATCCTCTAACAAGGTGACCCTACCGGGTTTGACCCTTAACCGGGTATCCCTTAACCGGGTGATCCCTAACAAGATCGGTTCCTACCAGAACCTATTGTAATGTCCTTAACCGGACAAGGCTCCTAACAGAGAAGACTTCTAAAGAGTTCAAAAAGTAGCTTGTGGGTATTCATCCCCATCGTGGTTTTTCCCAGTTGGGTTTCCACATGAAAAATATGTGTGTCATGTGAAATGCTTTTGTCTTGTGATGCTTTGTTTTACGTGTTAAGCACATGAAGGTTCTATGTTTTATGCCTGTCTATAAAACATATTGAACTCATTGTTGTGAAGATTTGATAGTCAGGTTTACCTGTTTATGCATGAGAATATAATGATACTGTAGTATTGAGCTAAGAGGAAAGCTTATTGAGTGCCGGTTCATGACTGATTGAGTTGTATTGGATGTTACCGGTTGCACTCTGTTTTACCGGTATCCCTATTTTTCAATCATTTGGAGTATCTATTGTCAAACCAGTTTTGGATTGTATTTGTGCTTGTATTGATACACCCCCCCCCCTTCTCAGTATCAGTTTGGTACTCCTGGTTCATCATTGAGTTATCAATTGGTATCAGAGCACTCCAAGTCCTCTGTGTTGTAAGCTTAACCACTTGAGGAAAAGATCCTAGTCAAATGATGAAGAGGGAAGGTCCAAAGTTTAACAGGGAAAATTTTGGTATGTGGAAAGACAGGATGAAGATATTCATCAAAAGCATGGGTGTTCAACACTGGAGTTATGTTGAAAATGTATATGTTGTTCCTACCGGTACTCTCACCGATGACCAAAAGAGAGAGATACAAGAAAATGGGCAAGTCATGGAAGCCCTCATCAGTAGTCTATCTAGCATTGAGTTTATTGATGTTCAGGAAAAGGCAAATCCCAAAGAGGTATGGGATGCTCTTGAAAATATCTATGGTGGTGATGAGCATGTAAAACAGGCTAAGGAAGAAAGCCTGAGAGGGAAGTTTGAAGACATGCGGATGGCTAAAGGAGAGACCATTCAGCAGTATGGAATAAGAATCAAAACAGTTGTTGGAGAAATAAAGAGTGCAGGTGGCAAAATAGAAGATTCCACTGTGGTAAGTAAAGTTCTTAGATCCCTGTTGCCGGTCTATGCAATAAGGGTTGCTGCTATTCAGGAGCTGAGATCAATTAACAAGTCTAAGGTGTCCTTGGACTCCATCATAGCCAAGTTGACAGCCTATGAGCTGAATAGTTTTGATGGCAGTGTTCAAAAGACAAAATCAACTTTTAGAGCCTCTGCTATACCTTCCAGAAAGGAAAAGAGGCTAGCACTAGCGGGGAACCTAATCAGAGCAGAGAAATGAAGGATGAAGAGTTTCTGATGGAATTTGAAGCACTTCTTGCCAGGAAATTCTCAAAAGGAAATGGTAAATATAAAGGTAATCTACCTTTGAAATGTTTCTCCTATAACCAGATAGGACATATTGCTATGAACTGCCCTAATAGTGACAACAAGGATAAGCCGGAAAGGTTCAAGAAATTAAAAGGAGGAAACCGGAGAAATTGTTTTGTGGCAATTGATGAAGGTGTCACAAATGAGGAATTAGAAGATGAAGAGAATGAAGACATTGTGTTTGTTGTTGTAAAGGAAGATGTGGTAGACAAGAAGGCTCTTGTCTCCCGGTTTGATGATTCCAATGAGTGGATCATTGACAGTGGCTGTTCTCACCATATGACTGGTGACCAGAGAAAGTTTCTATCCTTAGAGGAGTATGATGGTGGTGTGGTTCACTTTGGCAATGATGCACCATGCATGGTCAAAGGTAGAGGGTCCATCTCTTTGAATGGAAAGAGTAGTGCTAACAATGTGTACTGGGTTGATGGTCTCAGACACAACCTTCTAAGTGTTGCCTAGCTAAATGACAGTGGCCTCACTCTGCAATTCAAGAATGGAGTTTTCAGAATCAAAGGTAAAGATGGTAAATTGGTAGCCACCGGCATACAGACTAAAGGTAACCTATTTCATCTGAATGCAAATATAAGTACATGTCTTATGGCTAAGCTTGATGATAGCTGGATATGGCATAGGAGATTCTGCCATGTGAACTTTGATAACATTGTGAAGGCTAGCAAGATCAAGGCAGTTAGAGGGTTGCCGGTGCTGAGCAAACTAGATAATACCTTGTGTAGAGAATGTCAATTGGGGAAAATGTCTTCCTCAACCTTTAAAGGTAAATCTTTCACTGCTGACAACTTGCTTGATCTTGTGCATACTGATTTATGTGGTCCTATGAAAACTAGAAGTGTGCAGGGTGATAGGTACTTCATGGTTCTCACTGCTGATTGCTCAAGAATGATGTGGGTCACATTCTTGAAAGACAAGTCTGAAGCTTTTGGGAAATTTAAATCTTTCAGAGAATTAGTGGAGAAGGAAAGCAGTAAAAGGATCAAGTGTCTCAGAACTAATCAAGGAAGGGAATTCACTTCCAATGAATTCAACAAGTATTGTGAAGAATTTGGCATCAAGAGACAGTTGTCTGCCCCTCGGACTCCATAGCAGAATGGCCTAGTAGAGAGAAATAACTGGACGGTGGTTGAAGTAGCTAGAACCATGTTGATTCAAGGAAAGTTTGCTCACACCTTTTGGAGAGAAGTAGTGAGCACTACAGTCTACACTATGAACTAGGTACTCATCAAAAAGGGTAAGGACAAAACTCCTTATGAGTATTGGACCGGTAACACACTTGTGGTTAACTACTTTAAGGTATTTGGTAGCCAATGTTACATCAAGAGGAGTGAACATCAGGGCAAATTTGAAGCTAAATGTGATGAGGGAATATTTTTAGGATATTCCACCAAGAGTAAATCTTTCAAGTGCTACAACAATAAGACTCAGAGAATTATGGAAAGCATCAATGTAAGAGTTGATGAATCCTCTGAGAAGACTAAGGAAACCGGCAGTGAGCAAGCTGTAAATGAACTGGTTGCAACCTTCTGGGAACTGGTTGTCAGTCAACCGAGTACCAGTAACAGTGTTCCTAAACCGGTGAATGCTGATACTGATGAAGATGAGGATGAAGAAGAAAAGCAAGAAGAACCAGTTAAGACCATTCCTCGGTATGTCAATTTGAATCATGATCCCAAGTAGATCATAGGTGATAAGGATGCAAGAATCCTTACCAGAAGAAAGATCAGAGAAAACTCATGTATGATCTTTGAATTTGAGCCTAAGTCATTCAAAGAGGCTCATAAAGATGAAGACTGGATCAAGGCAATGGAAGAAGAACTTGACCAGATAGAGAAAAATGGTACATGGTCCTTGGTACCTAGACCAGAGCATAAAAATGTCATTGGCACCAAATGGGTGTTCAGAAATAAGTTGAATGAGGATGGCACAGTGATTAGGAATAAAGCTAGATTGGTATGTAAAGGATATGCTCAAGAAGAAGGAGAAGACTATGGGGAAACCTTTTCTCCTGTAGCCTAATTGGAAGGAGCTCGTATGCTTCTTGCATATGCAGCTTTTAAGAGGTTCAAGGTATATCAAATGGATGTAAAATCTACATTCCTAAATGGTGTACTTGAAGAGGAGGTGTATATTGAGCAACCAGATGGGTTTTCCCTATCTGAAGACAATGACATGGTATGTAGGCTACATAAAGCATTATATGGTCTAAAGCAAGCACCTAGGGCATGGTATGAGCACCTACATTCCCATCTTGTGAAGATTGGATTTGACAGAACAAGTGAAGATAGCAATATCTACTTGAAGTCTGAAGGAGATCAGATCCTGATCTGTGAAGTTTTTGTTGATGACATCATCTTTGGTGGAGATGACAAGATGAGTCATGAGTTTGTTGATGAGATGAAGAAAGAGTTTGAGATGTCACTCATAGGGGAGATTAAGTTCTTCATTGGACTGCAAATCCAGTAGATGGAAGATGGAATCTTCATCACTCAGTCCAAATATGTCAAAGAGGTGTTGAAGACTTTTGGCATGGAAGATAGAAAACCGGTTGGTACACCAATGGTGACCGGTTGCAAATTGATAAAAGAGGATGATTCCACACTGGTTGATGAGAAGGAATACTGATCAATGATTGGTAAGTTGCATTATGTAGTGCATAGAAGACTGGATATTGCACATGAAGTTGGCATTACTGCAAGATTCCAAAAGAGTCCAAGAGAATCTCACTTGATTGCAGTCAAGCGGATTCTTAGGTATCTGAAGGAAACAGTTGACTATGGATTGTGGTACCCATACAACAATAATTTCAATCTAAAAGTGTTCACAAATGCTGATTGGGCAGGTAATGTGGATGACCGGAAAAGCACAACCGGTGGTGCATTCTTTCTTGGTGGTAGACTAGTCTCATGGATGAGTAAAAAGCAGAGTTGTATCTCTCAGTCTACAGTGGAAGCGGAGTATGTTGCAGCTTTCATGAACTGCACTCAAACAATCTGGATGAAGCATGTACTAGAAGGCTTCAAGATCCCTGTATCTGAAGTAGTAAGTATATTCTGTGATAACACAAGTGCTATCAATATATCAAAGAATCCAATTTACCATTCTAGAACCAAGCATTTTGAGCTTAAGTATCATTTCTTGAGGGAAAAGGTTCAGAATAAAGAGATTGCACTAGAGCATGTGTCCAGTAAGGAGCAGTTAGCAGAAATATTCACCAAGCCTCTTCCAAAGACAGCATTTGTGCATTTGAGAGGTGAATTAGGGGTATTGCCCCTTCAGGAGGTGAACTAAAAGTGATTGTTCCACATCAGTCAGGTACTAGAAAGACAAATTTTTGGTTGATTGGTGTGTTGAAGGATGCTACTCCTCAGGGGGAGAAGCATGATGAAATAGTGATGACTGTACCTCCACTTTAGCATTTTTGTCAAAGAGGGAGAAGGAGTGAAGCGAAAAGATATTTGCAGCAAATGGGGAGAAGATGTGAAGCAGAGAAGATATCTTTTGTATATTGCCATCAATGTCAAAGGGGGAGATTGTTGGCATTATGTGAACTGGCATGGCATTACATGAACTAGCATGAAGACATAATGATATTGTATATTTTCATTGATGTCAATATTAGACATGGTGTGAACCGGCACATGTGATAGGTGAAGAGAGAGGAACCGGCATATGTATGAACCGGTTTATATGCCAAAGTGAAGTGGCATATTTGTTCAAGGTGAACCGGCATGTAGTTATGGGAACTGGCACATGGAAGCATTGTATGACTACCGGTTGGTAGGTAGCTTCCACTTCAGGGTTTCTGGTTGGAGCACCTCAAGTCTATGTGACTCAATCGGTGATCTTTGTGTGATGAGTTAGCAGTATGATGGAGGACAGATCATGTTGCCATGTAAGCTTTGTGCGCGTGAAGGATCTTGCATGAAGAAGACTATTCCTATCTACCTTGGGAATGAGCGAAGTCTGTCAAACGGTGATAATGCGTAAAGGGTTATCAGCCACCATGAAATTGGTGGATAATGGATGATTGAGAATTTCTTGAGATCGATTCAAGATTTGTTGCATTTAATGTTGTATGATTCAATGGTCAGGGTCGAACCATTTGAATTGCTTAACCTAACAAGTTTAGGGTTTAGGGTTTTTGCTACCGACCTGTATGTTTCCTATAAGGTCGATGTTGTGTTTCTTTCTGAAGTTGTTGGCAAAAGTTGTGAGTGTGTATCCAAGGGAAGTGATACGTAATTCTTGCTAGACCAAAGGAGAGAAGAGATACCTGCAAAGTGAATGTGCAGAAGGAAAAGAGGAGCCTAAATGGATCTGCATTAGCATTGAGTGTTGTTAACAGATCATTGTAATTCCTGTTGATCTCTAACTACTTCAATAGTTGTAAAATCCCCTAACAGGGTAGCCCTAACTAGCTTGATTCAAAATCCCTTAAATCGGGTGGTCTTAATTGGCTTCATTCAAACCCCTTAACCAGGTAACTCGAGGCTAATGAGTTCTGAGAAGCTAGAGAGCTTAGGAGATCCTTTCAGCTATTGAGTTCTTGAAATCCTCTAACAAGGTGACCCTATCGGGTTTGACCCTTAACCTGGTATCCCTTAACTGGGTGATCCCTAATAGGATTGGTTCCTACCAGAACCTATTGTAATGTCCTTAACCGGACAAGGCTCCTAACAGAGCGGACTTCTAAAGAGTTCAAAAAGTAGCTTGTGGGTATTCATCCCCACCGTGGTTTTTCCCAATTGGGTTTCCACGTGAAAAATATGTGTGTCATGTGAAATGCTTTTGTCTTGTGATGCTTTGTTTTACCTGTTAAGCACATGAAGGTTCTATGTTTTATGCCTGTTTATAAAACATATTGAACTCACAGTTGTGAAGATCTGATGGTCAAGTTTACCTGTTTATGCATGAGAATATAATGATACTATAGTATTGAGCTAAGAAGAAAGCTTATTGAGTGACCGATTCATGACTGATTGAGCTGTACTAGATGTTACCGGTTGCACTCTATTTTACCGGTATCGCTATTCTTCAGTCATTTGGAGTATCTGCTGTTAAACCAGTTTTGGATTGTATTTTTGCTTGTACTGATTCACTCCCCCCTCTTAGTATAGGTTTGGTACTAGTGTTTCATCATTGAGTTATCACAAACTTTCCAATGTAATCATCTGTTTTCATATAGCATTTACTACCAAAGATTCTGAAATACTTAACTATATGTGTATGACCAAACCATAACTCATAAGGTGTCTTACAGGTGTCTCATTTGATATGAACTATGTTGAATGTGTATATCATCGTGCTCACAACTTCTCTCCAGTAGATATGAGGCAGATTAGATTCCATCATCATAGTTCTAGCCGCATCCAAGATAGTTATCTTATTCCTTTCCACAATACCATTTTGCTAAGGTGTTCGAGGTGCAGATAATTGTCTTCTTATCCCATTCTTTTCAAAATATTTGTTAAATTCATCAAATATGAATTCTCTACCCTAATCATACCTTAAGAATTTTAATCTTCAATCTTGTCTCTATCTCAACTTTAGCTTTAAAGATCTTAAACTTTTCAAATGCTTCATATTTCTCCCTTAGAAAAGTAACCCACATCATTCTAGAATAGTCATCAATGATTAGCATAAAATATCTATCACCTTGAAAACTTTTGATTCTAGCAGGACCACACATATTAGTATGAATAAGATCAAGAAAATCATTAGATTTTTCTTGTATACTCTTAAAGGAAGTTCTGACGTGTTTTCCCATTTGGCATTCCTTACATACTGGATTATAGGGATTCACAATCTTAGGTATATCTCTAACTGCCTTAGTAGAACTAATATTTACAATGCAATCAAAATTCACATGACACAACCTCTTATGCCATAGCCAACTGTCATAAATTTGTGCAATCAAACATGTCTTCTCAGTGGAGTTCAAATGAAAGATGTTACCATTAGTCTGAGTATCGATTACAATCTCTAATCCAGATCTGTTGATAATCTTGCATTTTCTATCCTTGAACTGTAACTAAAATCTTGTATCCACTAACTGTCCTACACTCAAAAGATTATTTCTTAAACCTTCAACATAATAAACATTATCAGTATTATGCTTACCATCCAATGATATAGTTCCTCTTCCCTTGATCATGCACTCTTTGTCATCTCCAAATCTAACCAGACCACCAGTAAATTCTTTCAAAGATAGAAATTTCCTTTTATCTCTAGTCATATGATGTGAACATCCACTGTCTATCACCCATTCATCCTTGTCATCAACTTTAGCAGCAAGGGCCTTTTCTTTAGGTATTGAATCATCTTCCTTGATAGCCAAGAATACCCATTCCTTTCCATTAACAGATCCACTAGTTGAATCTTGTGTCGGTTCATCATCAAAATCAGTCACACCTTCCTCTTCCACATAGTAGCATGATTTTTCTTTGTTCCTCCTATACTTATGCTTTTTCTGATAATCATGGTTAGGCCTAAAATATCTTCTAGCTCTTTCCTCAAATCTTGAATTCCTTTCAGGATATCTAGATGGAAAATGACCTATCTTATTACATGCGAAATATTTAAAAGGTGATTTTCCTTCATAGTTACTTCATGCCGGACATTTAGGTACTCTTCTAGAAAATAGGGCTTCAAGTTGCTCAAACTCTTCATCTTCTTTCTTCATTTCCTCCATTTCCTTAGCATATAAGGCTTTCCAATCACTCTTTCCGATAGATGATGTAGATGCATGAAAAGCAGGTTTAGATTTTTCAACTCCAGAAGGACCAAATTCCTCAAGCTCAAAAGTAGATAGATTCCAAACCAAGGTATTACTATTAACATAGGTGTTTGCCATTGTTCTCAACTAATTAATTGTAGTAGCCTTCATCTTGGAAGCCAGTAGAAAAGCTCTCAATACTTTAGAAACTATTTCATCTTTGCTCAGAGATCCACCACAACACTAAAGTCCTAGAATAATTTCATTAACTCTCTCCATAAAAGCAGTAATCCTTTCATCTTCTTCCATCTTTAGGCTCTCATATCTCACCTGGTAACCATAAAGTTTAGAATATTTAACAGTAGGTTCACCTTCATTTAGAGTCTCTAATTTATCCCATATAGCCTTTGCAGTTGATTTATCAATTATTCCCATAACTTACTAATTAGAAAGTGCACACAAAAGGGCTTCTCTAGCTCTAAAATCATTTTCAATATGCTTTTCCAAGCCTGTTGGAGGAGGATTGCCAAATGCTGGATTATGAGGTATATATCATTTCTTAGTAATCTCCCAAATCTCCTTACCAAGACATCTCAGATGAGTCTCCATCTGAATCTTACATACTCTGTAATTTGTTCTATCAAGCCTAGGAGTTTCTCTCCAAAAAATAGTTGCGGATGAACTTGATAAATTTGAACTTTTAGACGCCATAGGATCTTCCTCAAGTGCTTAAGCTTCTATAGAGAGGACCAGGCTCTAATACCAATTGTTAGACAATTCAAATAACCAGTGGACAAATGAGAGGGGGGAAGGTGAATCAGTTGTCAACAGATTATAGAACTTTAAGCATTAAAACCTTATTACCAGAATACATAAACCAAATACCAAAATAGCAAATATAACAGTTAAGCACAAATATAAACCATAGAACATTTACCAACCATCCACAAAAGATAACACCAATATTTATATGTGGAAAACCCAGTAAAGGGAAAAGCTATGGTGGGAAGCCTACCCACAGTTAGATAATACTTTTGCAGTAAGTATGTGATTACAAAAAGAGGGGCCTGCACATGCAGGAAGGCCAATAGCCTAGAGCGCACTACTCATCACAAAAGGAGCCTCACTGACTACAAAATAAATCCTGACTACAATCTGGAAAGAAGAGTGAACTGCAAGAATAAAATTTCATATGCCTGAGTACAATTTCAATTAAGTTGAGTACTAGAGGTCTCAAACCTCTTTCACAAACCCAATTCTATCACCTATGATCAACCAAAACCTCTGCATATGATTACAACCTTATTCGCACATAGATATTTGCATACCCCCTAAAACCATAAACCCGTGATCTACAAAGAGATCTTACATCATATTTATACCAACCTAGGACCTAAAAAATTAGGTTGGCCTCCTAAAAGATAATACAATAAATTCATAACATAAACCTGCAATCCAATTGTGAGATTTTGCCAAGATCAAGGGCATAATGAAAAGTATAAAAGAGAGACAAAAGAATGAAAAGAACAAACTGTATTCTCATCAATATGAAAATGATCAACTGGATTAACCAATACAATGAATATGGGCCTGCTTATATAGGCAAGGCCATATGGATGTATGAGCACACAATCATGACATGTGGCTCAATGAGAAAGAAGGGTAGGTAAGAAATACTAGAGGTAGGTAAGAGAAATAATATAATATTACACAAGAGGTGGATGACCCACCAAATGTGGAGTGTAAGAACAAAATAAGACCACAAAAGGTGGAATTTCTCCTGCAAGCTATATCCCTATGTGCACACTTCCCTAAGTGTCTCAAATCCAAAATACGAAGAGATGCATTATCCTAAGTTAACGTAAGTAAAGTGCAATAATATCTATAATGAATATTTATTTAGACCAACACCCCCCCTTAAGTGGAACTTAGGGGAATGAAGATTCAAGTCAACAATGCAAGATGGGTCCCGGCTACAAGGCCATGATAGGTACCCATGTATAATATGCAAATGCAAGAAAAACTATGTAATGCAATCTCTCACAAATGGAGAAAGGGAGAAAACCCAGTGGGAAAAAACTCCCCCCCAAGAGAGAGATGAATGTACAAAAGAACTCTCAAAGAAGAAGGACAAAACCTCAAAAAGGAAAAAGTGCCCCCATAAGACAGGAAGGAGAAGTCAACTAACCCCCCCTAATGAGACATCTCGCACCCCCAAGAGAGCTTGCAACTGCTGGAATTTACTCTCAATGAAAGGTTTGGTGAATATGTCTGCAACCTGTTCTGTTGTAGGATAATACTGCAAATCAATGATCTACACCTAAATCAGCTTTCGGATATAGTGCATATGGATCTCAATGTGTTTGGTCTGCTGGTGCTCGATCAGGTTCTTTGAGATTGCAATAGCACTCTGATTGTTGCAATGTAGAACTATCAGTCGTGGAGTGGTGAACCCAAACTCTATGAGAATCTGCTGAAGCCAAATGGTCCCAGTCACTACGTTAACAACTCCTCAATACTCAGCCTCAGTCGAAGAGAGAGCAATAGCATTTTGCTTCTTTCTCTGCCAACAAATGGGGCCTGAACCAAGGTGAAAAATGTAACTTGAAGTAGACTTCAGATCATCAAGATCGCTAGCCCAATCGAAGTCTGTGTAACCAACCAAGTGAAGTCCTGTGCTTATTGCATAGTGAATCCCGTAGTGATGTGTACCCTGGATGTAATGAAGGATGTGTTTGGCAGCTTTCCAATGAAGCTCATGTGGTTCCTGCATGAAGTGGGAAACCATGCCAACTCCAAATGAAATATCAGGGCGTGTATGAGTCAAGTAAATCAAACTACCCACAAGTTGACAATACAATATGGCATCAACTAGTGGAGAACACTGAGCCTCAAGCTTGACTCCTAAAAGAAAGGGAGTTGGCGTAGGCTTACAATCAGGCATATGAAAGCGTGCAAGTAGATCGAGAGCATACTTGGGCTGCGATAGTGTAATCCCAGAAGGTGACTGTGAAATCTCTATCCTGAGAAAGCAGTGCAAAAGACCCAAGTCAGTCATCATAACTCTGTCATGTAAAGCAAATTTGACCCTGCTAATGATGAATGTGGTGCTCCCTATAATGATCAAATCATCAACATAAAGAACAAGTATCAAGTTAGAGTCATCCTGTCGCAAAATGTAGATATTCGAATCGAAATGACACCTGGTGAACCCTGTTGAGAGAAGAAAGGAATCCATCTTAGCGTACCAAGCCTGTTGATATGTGGTGACTGATCAGCAAGCATGTTGATATGAAAACCGACATTGTAATAAAACCCTAAAAAAGTTGACTTTGTTTGTTGCTTTAAAAACAAATGTTATAAGCAGCTAGGATGCTTAAGGCATTGTAAGGTTGATGTATTGTTTTTGGTGGATAATAAGAAAGATTGGATGACTGTGTATGGTGGACGAACCTTTTCTAGGTGAACCACATTAAATCTTTGTGTTATCTATGTCCTGTTTTATTTCTTTATCTTTTGTATTTAAATCTGCATATGATTGTTAGTTCATATTTGCTTTAGATCTACTTGAAACCCTAATAATTGGTATCAGCTCTGGGTTTTTTGTAAATTGGTAGGACTTTCAGATTTGAGTGGGAGCAATGGAGGATTCCAAATTCAAGGTTGAAAAGTTTAATGACAAGAATTATCAATTATGGAAAATGCAGATGGAGGATTACCTATATCAAAAGGATTTTTGGCAGCCATTCGAAAGAAAGGCAAAGAAAGCAACCACAATGTCAGATGAAGAGTGGGACATTTTAGATAGAAAGGCACTGGGATCCATTAGATTGTGCCTTGCACCATCTATAGAATTCAATATAACAGAAGGAAAAATGACTGTAGATTTGATGGCGACATTGGCTAAGCTATATGAGAAACCCTCGGCTTCGAATAAGGTATTTCTTATGAAGCATTTGTTTAATTTTAAAATGAGTGAGGGAGGATCTGTAGCGAAGCACTTAAATGAATTTAATACAATTACCAGTCAATTGTCTTTGGTAAAAATTACCTTTGCAAAAGAGGTTAGGGCTCTCTTGATTTTATGTTCTTTGCCAGAAAGATGGAATAGCTTGGTTATGGCTGTAAGTAACTATGTCTCTGGTAAAAATACTTTGATATTTGATGATATTGTTGGTGTTATCCTAAGTGAGGAAATGCGAAGAAAAAGCACAAGTGAGACTTCAACATCATCAAGTAGTGTTTTGAATGTGGAGAACAGAGGAAAATGCCCTTGGAATGAGAAGTCACGAGGGAAGTCAAAGAAAGGACGCTCTCAATCTAGAGGAAAGAAAGATTGTTGGTACTGCGGAAAGCCTGGTCATCTAAAGAAAGACTGTTGGTCTCGGAAAAACAAAGAAGGAGACAAAAATGAAAATGATAGTAAGGAAGCTAATATTGCAAGTAATATGTTACAAGATGCTTTAATCTTATGTTTGGATAATGTTAATGATTCCTGGGTAATAGATTTTGGGGCTTCATTTCATGCTACACCCCATAGAAAATATTTTCTAGATTATGTTCAAGGTGATTTTGGACAGGTATATTTGGGTGATAATGAGCCCTGTCAAATTGTTGGAAAAGGAAAGATAAAGATCAAGTTGCAGAATGGAAATGATTGGTTTCTGCAGGAGGTAAGACATGTTCCTAATTTAATAAGAAATTTAATTTCTACAGGGCAACCAAGTAGTGAAGGTTGCATAGTTACCTTCTCAGATAGTATCTGGAAGGTCACTAAAGGATCATTAGTAGTAGCTAAAGGTGCAAAGGTAGGCACATCATATCTGTGTACTAGTAACACTTACTCTACCTTAGCTGCTATAGATAAAGTTACTGTAGGGACAACAACAATAGATGTTGCAAGAACAGATTCGATAATGTGGCACCATAGGCTTGGGCACATGAGTAAGAAAGGGATGAAAATCCTTCCCTCCAAAAATCTATTCACAGGACTAAAGAATATTGATTTAGAGTTTTGTGAAAACTATGTTTATGGCAAACAGAAAAGAGTTAGATTTCTCAAGGTTGGGAAAGAGAAGAAGAGTGAGAAGTTAGAGCTTGTGCATTCAGATTTATGGAGATTGGCTCAGGTATCATCTCTTGGTGGCTCTTGTTATTATGTTATTTTTATTGATGACTCAACAAGGAAAACATGGGTATATTTCCTAAAGCAAAAATCTGATGTTTTTGAAACTTATAAGAAATGGAAAGCTTTGGTTGAGAGTGAGACAGGAAAAAAGTTGAAGTGTCTCAGATCGGATAATGGAGGTGAGTATTGCAGCAAAGCATTTGAAGATTACTGCTCCTTAAATGGGATTCAAAAGTAGAAGACAGTTCCAGGAACTCCACAGGAAAATGGTGTGTCAGAGAGAATGAATAGGACTATCATGGAACGCACAAGGAGCATGAGATTGCATGTTGGATTGCCCTTACATTTTTGGGCAGATGTTGTCCACACTGTTGTCTATTTGATAAATAGAGGACCTTCAACCCCTTTGGATGGTGGTATTCTAAAGGAGTCATGGACTGGTAAAATGGTAAATTATTCTTTTCTAAAACCCTTTGGTTGTGAAGCTTTTTTCCATGTTGATAAAGAAAATAGAACCAAGCTTGATGCTAAATCTCATAAATGTACCTTCATTGGATATGGGATAGATGAATATGGCTATCGGTTATGGGATTTTGAAAATAAGAAAATAATTAGAAGTAGAGATGTTATATTCAATGAGAAGGTTATGTATAAAGAACAGATGCAGGAAAAGAAGCATGAACAGGGAAAGCAAGAATATATGGTGTTGGATGAGATTCCTAAAAATGAAATGCCATAGGTACTTGATGCTCAGCAACAACAGAATGCCCCACAAACTCCTGCAAGTGTTAGACGTTCTACGAGGTCAAGTAGACCCTCTGAAATATTTTCTCCTTCTTTGTATTCTATATTATTAACTAATTCTGGTGAACCAGAAGAATATGAAGAAGCAATACAGGTGGATGCCAAACAATAGTGGGAGCTAGGCATGAAAGAGGAGATGGACTCCTTGATGAAAAATAAGACTTGGGACTTAGTCCCTTTACTTGCAAAAAAAAGAGCCTTGCCTAACAAATGGGTTTATCGGCTGAAGGAGGAGGAAGGAGGTCAGAAAAGATATAAGGCCAGACTTGTGGTAAAAGGTTTTGCACAGAAAAAGGGTATAGATTATGATGAAATATTTTCTCCAATTGTAAAAATGACTTCAATTAGAACTATACTTAGTCTTGTGGCTGCAGATGATTTACATCTCGAACAATTAGATGTCAAAACAACTTTTCTCCATGGAGATTTGGAGGAGGAAATTTACATGTTACAACCACAGGGATATGAGGTCAAAGGTAAGGAGAACTTGGTGTGTAGGTTGAAGAAAAGTTTGTATGGCCTAAAGCAAGCACCCTGACAATGATATTTAAAATTTGATAGTTTCATGGCTAAACATGGTTATCATAGATGTCATTCTGATCATTGTGTATATTTTAAGAGATTGGATAATGGAAGTTATACTATCATGTTGCTTTATGTTGATGACATGCTTGTTGCTGGGTCTAAGATGGAACACATAAATGATCTTAAACAAAAATTAGCTAGGTCATTTGCTATGAAGGATTTGGGTGCAGCTAAGCAAATTATCGGTATGAGGATTACACGGGACAAGAAAAATAGAACCTTGAATTTGTCCAAAAGTGAGTATATAAAGAAGGTGTTGAAAAGATTTAACATGCAGGATGCAAAAGTAGTTAGTACACCTTTGGCTAGTCATTTCAAATTGACTAAGGAGATGTGCCCAAAGGCACAGGAAGAGGTAAATTAAATGTCTAACATCCCGTATTCATCAGCTGTTGGCAGTCTGATGTATGCAATGGTATGCACAAGGCAAGATATTGCACATGGAGTGGGAGTTGTGAGCAGGTTTATGAGTAATCTAGGTATGGAACATTGGAATGCTATGAAATGGATTCTTCGGTATTTGAAAGGAATGACTACGAAGGCATTATGTTTCAAAGGATCTAATGCTGCTCTGAGCAGATTTGTTGACTCTGATTTGGCAGGTGATATTGATTCATGGAGGAGTACTACAAAGTATGTTTTTACTATAGGGGGAACTACAGTCAGTTAGATTTCTAGGCTACAAAAGGTTGTTGCACTTTCAACCACTGAAGTTGAGTATGTTGCTACTACAGAAGCCAGTAAGGAGATGATTTCGTTACAATGTTTTCTAGAGGAATTGGGTCAGACACAGGAGGATCGCCCATTGTATATGGATAGCCAGAGTTCCATTCATCTTGCAAAGAACTCTTCTTTTCATTCAAGGACAAAGAACATTCACCTCAGGTACCACTTCATCCAGACTATTTTGGAGGAGGGTCATTTATGGCTTGAGAAGATTCACACAAGTGAGAATTCTGCTGATATGTTCATGAAGGTAGTTCCACAGGACAAGCTAATTTCTTCATCAGTTTCTATTGGTCTTCTTGATTGATAATTGTGAAGTCCAAGTGTTTTATCCAGTGGATGTTGCAAGTACAGCAGTGTCGTCTGGTATCAGTCTCCAAGTGGGAGATTGTTTGGTGTGGAGCCTGATCAGTCTCCAAGTGGGAGATTGTTGATATGTGGTGATTGATCAGCAAATTACTGTACACTCAACACTCCTCGCCAGGGTCTGAGGCCGGTCTAGGCCCCAAGAAAGCGGGTGAAGCCTGCTACAGAGGTTCAGGGGTGGCAGCCCCTGGGAAAAAAAATTTTGCCATTTTTTGTTGATGAAAACCGACATTGTAATAAAAACTTTTAAAAACTGACTTTGTTTGTTGCCCTAAAAACGCATGTTATAAGCGGCTGGGATGCTTAAGGCATTGTAAGGTTGATGTACTATTTTTACTGGATAATAAGAAAGATTGGACGATTGTGTATGGTGGACGTAACCCATTCTGGGTGAACTACATTAAATCTCTGTGTTATTTGTGTCCTATTTTATTTCTTTATCTTTTGTATTTAAATTTGCATATGATTGTTAGTTCATATTTGCTTCAGATCTGCTTGAAACCCTAACAAAGCCCTGGGGGCCTCCTTAACGCCATAGAGAGATTTCCTTAGTCTGAAAACAAAGGAAGTATCCTAGATGAAATATTGTGGCTGCTACATATATATCTCCTCATCAAGATCACCATGAAGAAAAGCACTCTTCACATCCATCTGATGTACATCCCAACCATGAGCTACAACAATAGCAAGTGTCAGCGAATGGAGTTCATCTTCACTATGGGCACAAAGGTCTTAGTATAGTCAACACCTAGAACCTGAGAGAAACCTTTTGCAATAGGCCGAGCCTTATACTTATCCACACTACCATCCTCTGCAAACTTGGCTCGATAGATCCACTTACATTGAACCATCTTTCTCCCCTTAGGGAGATGGACTAAATTCCATGTGTTGTTCCTCATCAAGGAGCTATACTCTTCCTCCATAGCTTGGCCCCACTCAGGAACCCCTGATGCTTCCCGAAATGTCTGGGGATTGGAAGCAGTAGCACTGAATGCATGTGGAAGATCCTAATGTTTTGATTGAGTCCTTCATGTATCTGAAGGATCCCCAACAAGAGAACCCGCTGACTCAAGTGTTTGTCGAGCCCAACAAGGTCTAGGTGGAGGTGGAGAACGAGGCTCCTCAAATGCAAGTGGACCCTCTGGAGGTGTGAGCTTGTGATTCGGAGTTGAAGGAGTCTCATCATCTAAATCACTAGCATCACTATCCATAATGGAGGAAGGTGGATGAGGTATAGAGGCTAAGCTAGGAGATCTTTCCTCAAAGTGAACACTCCTCTCAATAAACACCTCATGTGTCTCAAGATCCATCAGTCTATATGCCTTAACACCCTCAGCATATCCAACAAATATGTAAGGCTGACTCTGAGGTTCCAATGCCTTGCGTTTCTACGGAGGTATGCGAGCCCATGCTGGACACCCAAAGACTCTGAAATGTCTCACAATTGATTTCCTACTAGCCCAAGCCTCAAAAGGAGTAATACCTTGCAAAGCTTTGTGAGGAACCTAATTCTAGATGTGTGTGGCACAACTGATAGCCTCTGCCCAAAAGGAAGGATCAAGAGAACATGCATGTATCATAAAGCTAGCCATTTCTTTGAGAGTTCTATTCTTGAGCTTTGCAACTTTGTTCTGCTGTGGAGTGTATGCAACAAAATGCTGAAGATCAATCCCCTCAAATGTACAAAAATCCTCAAGTCTTTTGTTCACATATTCCCTTCCATTATCCATACGAAGAATCTTGACCACTTTCCCGGATTGCTTCTCCACACGAGTCTTCAAGTCCTGAAATCTATCAAAGAATTCACTCTTATGAATGAGAATGTAGACCCAAGTGAAGCGGGAGTAGTCATCAATGAAGGTGAGGACATAGCAGGCCTTTCTAAATGAAGGTGCTAGAAATGGACCTACTACATCATTGTGAACAAGTTGAAGAACTTCCAAAGCTCTCCAAGCTTTCCCCTTATCAAACTTCTCCTTGGGATGCTTGCCCATGGAACAACCTGAACATACACCCTTTGAAAAATTGATTTGAGGTAGACCTGTGACCATGTCTTTAGTACTGACCTACTAAAGATAGCGGTAGTTGAGGTGACCAAACCTCTCATGCCATATGTTACTTTCTGAATTTGAATGAGTAAGCAAGGCTCTAGAAGGATAACTTGGCACAAAGTGGGAGAATGAATAAAGCCTTGAGTTGTCATTGACTTGTTCTACTACTACCAAGGCATCATCATCAAGTTCCTTTACCATAACTGAATCAGGTGTAAACTCAACTTTTTTCCCATTCCCATAGTGAGTGATTTGGTAGATAGAGAGAAAGTTGGTAGACAAGTTAGAAACATAAATAAAATTCTCAAATGTTCCATCATCCATGTCAACTAAACCTTTCCCTTCAACCTCTACTTGTGTATCATCACATATGTGATACGAGGCACTCGAGTCAAGTATCCACTATTGTGAAGAACCTGTTGTAGCCAAAAATGCTTGCCCTTTTCCCTTAGACTATGAGGAAGAGAAAGGAGATGAATCATTATTTGTGTAGATGGATGGCAAGTTGATGTTGCTTTTCTTAAGAAGATTTGTCAACTCATCAACTTGCTTGGTGTGGCATCGATGCTCATCATGACCATACTTCTTGCAATATGCACAAGTTGGTTTATCCTTCTTAGGTGGAGTCCCCTTCTTGGAAGAGGATGAAAAATCGCCTTCTGATTGAGAGGATAATTGTCCTTTTTCCTCTTGTGGCTTTGAATTAGATTTCTTCTTGTTGTTGTAGGAATCTTTCCCTTGACTCCCTTGATTAGCCACCAAAGCCTTGGACTTTGAAGACTTGAGAAGCCCCATGTTCAACAACTTAGATTGTTCCAATATCAATATTTCTGTGAAAGCATCAAATGAAGGCATAATGTAGGAACTCCCCATTGTCAAACGATGAGTTTGGAAGCTAGATACAAATGCTAGATATTCTGGTGCAAGCTTGTCCAACAAGTTGAATATCAACTAAGCATCCTTTTTGTCAATTCCACAATCTTTAAGCTTTGCACTTAGCTCATTTGCTTTGGTGACATAATTTTGCATTGTATCAAAACTCTTGGGATCCAAGTTGGTGAGCTCATTGTCAATCTTGTAACCTCTCATTTCATCAACTTGACCATACAATTTCTGAAACATATCCCAAGCCTCTTTGATTGTAGTACACTTCTCAATGTGAAAAATGAGGTCATCTAATACATACTTACGCAAAGTTCCAAGAGCCATGCAATTCTTAGTGAGCCATTCTAACTGAGCATTAGGATCAGCCTTAGGATTAGGTAGTGCTGCTATTGTTCCATCTATGTAATGTGTGAGACCTTTTTCCATTAATTTGCTCCATACTTTAATTTTCCATGATGCATAATTATGTGGAGTTAAAGGTGGAAATTTATGAGGACTCATTGCAACAAAAATGAAAAAGAACAAGGAAAGAGAGGCACAATCACACAAGACACCCCCCCAAATTCACTCAAGCAAAGAACCCCCCCCCACAAAAAAAAAATAAAAAAATGGTGATTTGACACTTTATACTTAGTGTGTGTACAATGGGCCACTTGCAAAAAATGGCAAAGTGGACTTCTGATTTAAAATTTACAACTACCTCAATAAGGCCAAGGGAGACTAAAACTAATAATGCAAGAGATCTAAACTTAAATCCAAGCAAATTACAAGTACCAAGTAGGCCAAATAAGACCAATATCTGAAAGTACAATTTCCACTCAAAATCTCTAAAATATGATCATATATTATGAAACTAAACAAAAAAATATGCACTTTTAAAAAAAACAGCACCTGAAAAGGAGGTCATATGAGCTCAAATGAAGCCTTTGAAATTGCAAAATTGAGGATTGGACAGGTACAGTTGACAAAATCATAAAATTTAGAAAAACCCATGCCCCAAAATTAGAAAATAACCACACCACTACAAGGAGCATGAAAAATTATCCCAAATAAAAAAAAATTGCACCCAAAAATGAGCAAATTTGAGCAAGATATGGGCTTCCAAAGTTGACCCAAAAATCCAAACTACTCAACGGAGAGGGGTCTAATTTTTTTTCAAAA
Organism: Cryptomeria japonica; assembly: GCF_030272615.1. Taxonomy (NCBI): domain Eukaryota; kingdom Viridiplantae; phylum Streptophyta; class Pinopsida; order Cupressales; family Cupressaceae; genus Cryptomeria; species Cryptomeria japonica. The sequence continues at coordinate 479,581,418 of NC_081413.1, forward strand.
AATGCTGACTGGGCGCTGCTGACTGGGAAGAAGGTACGAACCCGCAAAAAACAAATTCTTTTTCAAAACTGGAAAAGAAAAATTCATATATTTTTTTTTTTTTGAGATCTGAAAATTTTGGTACCTTATCGCCTGAATTGGGCAAAAAATTCCTCCAACACCCAAAAATCAATTTTTGCAAAAATAGGTCAATTTTATACTTAGTTTTTATGGAAATGGCCTCCTGGACGCAATGCTGATGTTGAAAACTCTCTAAGATGCCTCAAAAAAATGTCGTTCCTCAGATCCAAAAATAGAAGCCTTCCAATATGTCTCCAAAAACAAATCAATGAAGCCCCAATGGCTCTGATACCATGTGAAATTTTTCCAAGATCAAGGGCATAATAAAAAGTATAAAAGAGAGACAAAAGAATGACAAGAACAAATTGTATTCTCATCAAGATGCAAATGATCAACTGGATTAACCAATATAATGAATATGGGCCTGCTTATATAGGCAAGGCCATATGGATGTACAAGCACACAATCATGACATGTGTCTCAATGAGAAACAAGGGTAGGTAAGAAATACTAGGGGTAGGTAGGAGACATAATATAATATTCCACAAGAGGTGGATGACCCACTGAATGTGGAGTGTAACAACAAAATAAGACCACAAAAGGTGGAATTTCTCCTACAAGCTATATCCCTATGTGCATACTTCCCTAAGTGTCTCAAATCCAAACTATGAAGAGATGCATTATCCTAAGTTAACTTAAGTAAAGTGTAATAATATCCATAATTAATATTTATTTACACCAACACCAATGATCAACCAAGTCATCCTAAGACCGAAACAACATAATCCAATCAATAGATCCAACTGGTAATGTATCGGGATCATCCACCAACACATTACATAAACCGGTCCATAACCTAGCAGAATAAGATAGTATTAGGTCTGGTCCTAAATGCAACACCACTGATCAACATGAACAAGAACAAGATAACCAACAACATCCTGAAAGCCATCTAAAAGCCACACACACACCACTTATCAAGTGCATCAAAAGATCTTCAACAAAGGTCTGTCGGTAAAATCCTTACCGGTGACCAAAAGTCTTACTAGAACAAATGATAGCTCTTGAGTCATCAAATCCTGAACCAACTGATCATGATATGCATGTGAATAGCATGAATGATAGATCCAAACCAATTCCACAAACCAAAGCATACCGGAGCATGCCAGATCAATATCATAATCCAACCACTCTACCAGAACCTACCGAAAACCGCTAAACAACCAAAATAGTTGGTGTTGCCATCAATGAAAAAACATCAATGCAACACATAATCACTTCCTCCAATTTTCCAACAAGCTCTAGGCAGTGTGCCTGAATGCATGTGCATTCCCCATTATAATATTTTCACATACTACTATAGAGTATCATCTTACGATGGGTAGGTTCCGACCGTGGTTTTTCCATGTCAAAAATCTTGGTGTTGTGTGTTTCGCTACTAATTTGCTTATTTTTTATTGCTACAGTCTATCAGTCTATGTTTTGAAGTTTAATTTGTTGTGATCTGGTGAAGACTAATTCACCCTCCCGCCTCTCAGTCTTCTGTCTTGATTGTTGCTAACAGAGAAGATGTGACAACAATCAATGGTTGAGATCAAGCCTGGAGAAATGAATGGTAGAGATGCAAGAGATTATTTAAAGCATAGTGCAAGTAGTTAGAAGCTAGAGATGGTTGCTCACATTTATGGCTAAGTATGGGCTAGGTTATGGGCTTAAGGAGACAACCTTGATTAAATGAGCATGATGGAAAGTACTCAAGAGGTAAGGTGAAAAGTATGAAAGTTGATGTGGATAATCCTTATTTTATAATTTTCAAAATATTATTTTCACTTGTCACATGCTGAGGTGGCGATGAGGTGGAAAGGTAGGAGGAAGTGTATTTAAATGGAATATGGTGAGATTTTCAAGAATTTTGGAAGAATGAATTATATAACTAAATTAAAGAATTTAACTATATAATAGAAGAATAATTAAATCACTTGCATCTAATTAATAATATCTAGGCTAGATTTATGTGTATACATTTTTCCCCTCTTTGAAGCAATGCGTATGCGACACGTTGGTTCAAAGAAAAATTTCAAGTGATACTCATGATTGTGCAACCGATCCGATGATGATGTCCTAGATGTCTGATGGAAGTTGATTTGATGCCCCAGTTTGGATTTTATTAGCAATGTATGCCCCCTTGGGAGGTAGATTGGGGAAAATCGACAAAATTTAAAGTGTTTTTGAATTCTTCGCGATTTTGAAATGTTATTGAAATTTTTCAAAAGTTGTTAGATTTTTAAAAGATTTCACCGATTTAGCTCTCGATAAAATTAATGTTTTCCCTGATGCAATGTTGAAGTGATTCGACTGAATTAAATTAGCCCTTGGTAAATATAAATAAATAAATGTCATTCAAATGTCTTTTCCATAGGGCATAAAAGGTCAAAAAGGGCTTTTTAGGGGTCATTTTCACTTTTGTCTTTTAAAGATTCCTTGTTGCGTTGGACACCCCTTCAAGCTGTCACCATGCCTATTCCTTACCACAAACATTGATTTGAGCGAGTTTGACATCATCAACGCCTAGAGGCATATGGACCACTGGTACGTAATCGAAAAACCTCTTTTGATTTGAAAATTTTCAATTTTTCATGCATTTTTACTTCATTTCTTCGTCAGTTACAATTTTTCTTACGTTTTAGCGCATTAGGTTTTTTATTTAGCCCATATGAAATTTTTTTAGTGCATCTGATAGGAGATTTAGAGCATGTAATCTAGGGTACACATGCTTTAGTGTAGCACATCTAAGTCATAATTTTACAAATTTGAAGTATAGATTAGTGCATAGAAAAATTTAGCGCATTTACGATAAGATATAGTACATTTAGCAAATTAGCGCATATAACCTTATAGTAGTGCATATGATTGTAACAACGCATTTGATGAACAGGTTTACACATACAAAGAAAACTTTAGCGCACATGCTCGATGTAGTTTAGCTCATTTAAACAGAAACTTGATTTTGTGCCTCCTCTTGAAAAATATTCGTCAACAACTTTTGATATTTGTTAGCTGATAGGGTTAATGATTTGATGATTGGACTAATGTGCGATGATGCTTGATTGATTTAGTTTGATGATTGATAGATTGATGCACTTGAAAGAGCAAATAGATACGCTTGGAAGAGAACTTAGATGCGCTCGAAAGAGCAATTTGATAGATAGTTGTGTTCAAACGAGCAAGTTGATGTTTGGTTGAATAGTTGTTGATTGATGTTTGATGTCTGATGATTGGATTGATTTATGTTCATTTTTTTTAGATTAGCTATTGAATTTTGATTAGTTGTTGAATTATTGGAGGATTTATGAGTTCTCCAGATGCAGGTTCAGTATTTCGGGACCTTCAGTATGATCCCTCAGTTGATAGAGGTGGACATAACAGTCATTAATACATGTGGATTAGGTTTCCTATTAGACATGCCTCGTTATCATTTGAACTATGGTTTGATGACCGCGCCCGCGGAGCGGTGGTATACTGACCACAATACTTTTAATTTGCCTACTAGGGAGATTATTGTTACACCAGAGGATGTATATCAGATTTTGCACATTCCAATGATGGGAGAGCTTGTTGTTTATGATGTAGAGGAGCAAGGTGGTACAAAGGTCATGAGACAAATTTTTGGTGACCTTGAGGTAGGAGGCTATGACGTTCCATGGCAGGATATGATCGGTTACTATGAGCCACTTCCATCAGTTTTGGAAGGATTGATCGATGGATTCTTGTACCCAGATAGGAGATGACATGACTTTTTAGTCAGATGGGGAAAGATATTGGATAGCATGTTGAGAGAGAGCACCAAATATGCTTGGGGTGCCTATATGTTATCCCACTTATATCACAATCTTCACTAGGTGGTATATGATCGTGCGACCTCTTTATCAACTAGAGTGATTTTGTTAGAAATTTAGGCTTGGGAGCACATCCCCATTATGTGATGACTAGCTGACAAGATGAGGCTAACAGGGAGACCCTATATGTATGCATATGTCGGAGTAGTTGTCCAGTGCAGGTTGGGAAAACTAGAGTACTGGAGGAGGTTTTTGGACGATCTGGTGTCAGTGGTGTGCAGGCCATACCTTGATTGCGAGCCTTAGGGGGGTGACTGGAGGGAGATATTGTTGGTTTTCACATCTAGGTATTTGATTGGCAAGACCCCATACATCATTGAGCATTTCATTGTCACAAGGTTTTATAGATAGTATGGTCGAGCACAGGGCATCCCCCAGGGGACAATAGAGTATGCACATTTGCATAAGAATAGGGAAGAGTGAGGTCCATCGATTGATTTCGATATGGCTTATATAGAGATGTTGTCACTCGGCGAGGAGGTGTGGGATTATTTTCCTATGATATCAGATGGGGTGTTGATACCACAATATGCTCAGTATTTCATGGAGCACCCTTTTCTGAGGCTCACAAATCCAGTGGAGCCTATGCCCCTTTTTGAGGATGATGAGTTGTAGCCTGGTCGGGGTAGGAGGAGGAGGGGGATTACGATGATGATGAGGGTGGACAAGGAGATAGAGGAGATGAGGGCAATAGTGGTGGTAGATGATGAAGACCGCTCCATAGTTGCACCCGCACCACCATGGGCACCAACACAATTGAGAGCACCGAGACTACCCCAGCCCCAGCCATAGGTACAACCATAGCCATAGGAATAGTCACAGCCATATCAGATGCAAAGATAGGCTCGAGAACTAAAAAGATTGCAAGGTACTATACAACATTTACAAGCGCAACTATCATAGGTATAGGGTCAGGTAGGTCACGCTCGGGCACATATTTCTCAGTTGAGGATTGATCATGATACAACTATAGAGAGATATGGTCGTGCAGAGGAGCTGATACAGACCTTGCAGTTGACAACCGAGCAGGGACTTACCAGGGACACTATGAGAGATCTCATATATTACACTAGATAGACTGATTATTATAGGGTCTTTATTTCTAGGTTGTGACCCTAGAGAGATGACTGGAGCCTATGCACAAAGCTCTAGGCATGGGGGACCGCAACAAGGTATAGAGTTGGGGCATCACGGGCACTAGAAGAGACCCAGGTGGTGGTAGTGTTGGTGTTGGTCATTCAAGTACAGGTGGAGGTGGGATGGTTGTGAGGCAGACAGACTCCAGGGGGAGCATATCGTAGATTATTCCTCATTGAGTCTTATGTATACACATTTTTTATGTATTGATTACTACCACTCTTGGTATATTGATATCATGGTACATGGACATTGATTTTTTTTTATGATGTGCAACGATGTTTCTATGAATGCATTCTACATGTTTTATACAGTATTTACATAATTATGATGGATGTATGCATTTGATCTCTTATTCTATATGTGCCTCATGCATTATTGTTATGATTTTACATGCCTATGTGACTAAGATATATGCCTATGTTTTTGTGTTATGTCAATGATTATGAAATGCATCTTATATGTGATGGTGGACATTCTCATGATTTAATTGATAAATGATAGTGATGTATGAATTGTTTATGTTTATGAGATGATGCTACATTCTTATGTGATGGTTTATGATAATTATATACATGATTGATGCCAATGAAATGATTAAATGTATACATAATGTAATGTATGCCAAATGATGTCATATGTGATTATGAACAAAGTGATGATGCATATGATATGTACATATAAAAATGATCCTATGTGAGAGTAATGCTTATGATAATGTGACATTAAGCCATTTATTTGCATACATGTTATGAATGTACTTAAAATGATATGCGTATGAAATGTTGTTTGATTCTATATATTTGCAATGTATTTAGATAATAAGATCAATGAGATGAAATAATTAACATGATGAATGAAATTTGTTAACTAAAATAACAAATGCAATGTCTAATGAACTCATGATTAATGGCTAGGTGAACTAAAATTATTGATGACTGGATGAAATTTAATGCAAATGCAGGTATGATGAAAATGGATACAATGAAATGAACTTAATGAAATAAATGTGAATGATGAAATAATTATATACAATGTAACTAACTATAGTGCAACATGCAGCTAGATATGTAGACACCTGAATTGTCCTATCTAATTAAATAAATATATTTATTTATTTAATTACTTTAGCCTAATTCTTCTATTAATTAAATAAATCTTTATTTATTTAATTAATTCATTTATCCTCTTCCAGCCTTATTTCTCATATAAATAAATACATTCATTTATTTAAATTTCCCTTTTCTTAAATTAAATAAATACTTTTATTTATTTTATTGATCCCACTTCTTCTATTAATTAAATAAATCTTTATTTATTTAATTAATTCATTAACCTTTTCCAACTATGACACATGTCATTCATCTCTTAATTCATACACTACCTACCCTTTCATTATTTTCTTATTTTCTCTACCTACCCTCTAATCATAGCCGACCATTTATCTTTTACACCTCTCAATCTTATCCCTCCATTTCATATAGTGTCTTCTATATAAGGATATGCTTCCTTCATTATCAACCCTATGCATTCAACCCTTGGACATATACAGTCTAATCAAGCATCCTAGCATTCGAGCTTTCATATGCGATCCTACTTGCAACCACATTTCCGTTCTTTGTTGAGCTCTTGTGCACACATAAAATTTGAGAGCAAACATATCAAGCAAGATCAATGGAGATAGGAAGAATGGAGATTCAAACCCTATTGGACATGTGATGGTATAATCTTTGTAATTTCATTTGATTTGCATTGTCTTAGGTAATCTTCATATGTTATGATGGATCTTTGTTGTTGTTAGGCTAGGGTTTTGTGGTTGAATTCATTTAGTCTTTCAATATTATTGTTGTTATCCATTTTCACCATATACATTTTGGCACACCTGATGGGACTCTTTTCCCTTTTGCATTTAACATCTTTGGTGCAGATTTTGTGTTTTTGAAGTTGCAGATCTAACATTTCCGACAACATTTTGATATTTTTGCGTCTGCGTACATTCAGATCGTGTTTTTGATTTTTTGTCGCATCTGTGACATCCGAAATCACGTCTGTGCCTTCGACATTTTTTTTTTTTTTGGTGCAGATTCCAGGAAACGCGTTTGTGTTCCCTATTCGCGTCTGTGTTTAGGAACCGTGTCTGTGTCAGATATAACCGCGTTTGCGTATTTATATAGCGTTTGTGTTACTGATAACCGTATCTGTATTTAGTTTTTGCATTTTGGTTTCTTTGATTCGGTTTTTCGTCATTTGAATTTCAGATCTGGTTTATATTGAGCTAACATCCTCAAATCAAACGAAATTGGTGCAACTTGTCTTGAAAGCAAAATCATTTTGTTGAAGGCCCCTATTTCACAAAGTCCTTTGGATCTAAAATTTACCTAACTTGTGTGTTTGCAAGAAAGGGTGATCATTTGAAACAATCCAAACTACTAATAGATCTTTGTTGCAGGACCTTAGCAAGGATTTTTGATCTTTATTGTGTGTCTTGTTTTCATAGACTAGCAAACACTTCAATTGGTGCACTAAAATTGAACTAGTGTCTTTTGTGTCTTGGGCAATAGGCTCTTTTTGTTTAATCTTTAGAGAGCTTGTCTCCCCGTGTGGTCATTGAGACTACTAGTGAGGAGAGAATGACCCAAGTGGTAGTGAGGAAAACCCACCTCTTCCAAACCACTATAAACAACTGTATCCATGGTAAAAACTATGGGTAACATGTGCTAATTAGTTCATACCAACACTATGTCTCCCCATAGACCCATTTGATCAAATTTATTTGATCAGTTGTAGGGCATAACCCCTACCAGATGGGAGCCTTATGTATTTATAGAGCTGAAAGTGCTGCATGTATGGCCACACGAGCGGATGCCCTTACTAGCACCTTTTTGTTTTAGAATCCAAAATCCTTCTAGTTGTTGGGGCAGGAGGTCGGACCTCTGGAGCGGCCCACACACATACGGTTCTTAGTAGAGATACAAAGTTTGCCACGAGGAGTTTTTGTGGGGATTGATGCTTGGCTGCCCCGAGAAGTGAGTGCCGAGGGTGGAGCAAGTGGGGTCAAGCATCTAAATATCTGCTCTGGATAGCGTAGCCTCATGTGGGATCAAGAACTATTGTCCTGGCCAGCCATAAGAATTGTGCTTGACTTATTTTAAACAATCAAACATTCAAGACCAAACATCAAAACATTGTGTCTTTTGTGTCTTCAAGTGTATGTAAAACAATTTTACATCAAACGACACACTTTTCTTTGAGTCATTTTGGGTCTAAACACTTGCAAACATTGAGTCATCATCAACACTATGTCCTCTTGTCATGAAAAATAGTCAAACATTCAGATTTTCTCACAACAAACAACTTCACAGATTAGAAAAATTGCACAAAGTTTTTAGAAACGCGTCTGTGTCTGACAGAACCATGTCTATGTCATCTAAACACATCTGTGAAGGGAAGAAACGTGTTTGTGTTCTCTTGAGCAACATTGCACTTACAACATCTCAGAAATGCATCTATGTCTGACAAAACCACGTTTGTGTCATTTAAGCGCGTCTGTGAAGTATACAGGCACGTCTGTGTTCAGAATTGAAATTTTTTTACAATCCAGCAAACAAGAACAGTCAGTTTCAAACTTATTGAGCTTCCTAGGTATCTCTCTGGGTTTTCATCTAGCATTCAACCTGTCTTTGGGTTTCACAAAGTCCATCATTGCTTTACACCTTACATTACATTCACATTTGTCTAAACTTGAGTCAACAGGTCACTTGCTTGTCCTCATCATACTTTGTCAACACACTACATACAACAACTTTTTGCTAAGTGGTCCCTCATCAAGGTCTATCACCTTTGGGTCTCATTTGGTCTTACTTAGAGTCAAGGTCAACTTACCTCATCAAGAGAAACTATCATCTCTTTGGAAGTCGCACCTACTCTACTACATACATACTTGGTCTTGCACTTTGAACATTGCAAGTACACCTCATATTCATTTACATTCCATCCAAACTCTTGGTCTTTCATATCTTTCCATTTTCATCTAGGCTCACACATCTTGGTCAATACCTAGTTCATGGTTGAAACCCATTCCCAAAAATCTAGGAGAGAAGCTAAAGAGGCTCAAGAGTCCGCAAACATGAGTTCCTATGAGTATGACAATGATATATTTTTCAATTCTGATCATACCACACTACCTGACATGGATGCTTATAGAAACATTCCAAATGTTGAGAACATGGAAACTATAAACAACAATGATACACATAATGGCAATATGGACAACATTTCAATACACTTAGTAGAAGTGGAAGACTCCATTATGGATCCCCATTTCAATCGATTGGTTAAGGAAATAATGAGGAGAGATAGACAATACTTCTTACAAGTGATAGCAAAAAGTGGAGCCAAGATCCCTCATGATTTTGACATGTCTCAAATAATGGAAAATTGACCTTTGCAACAAACTCACTCCAATATGGATCAAAGGAGGCCTAATAGTGGAGGCAATAGAGGACCACATATGGTGCCTGAATCACCATCATCTTTATTTCAAAAACCAGAGGTCCCATACACACATGGTCAAGCATATGATACTCACCTTCGTAGACCTTTATGGAAGTCTTATGCAAAAAAATATACTCAATCACATACCAATGCTAAGGACCAACCACCAAAGCAATTGGATATCCAGAGGCATGTTCAAAATTTGGACACAAGGAAACCCCGCGTTAAATTTGGGGGAAACACACTAGAACAAACTCATGACATTCCTGTAGAGTATGGTATACATGGACAGCAAATATTCCATTCCTCACCATGACTCTATACCAAGTGGTCCTTATACGCAGCATCACTATAGACCTCCTCCATATGAACATGTGTATGACCAATATCATCCATATATGCAACATGCTCCTCCTCCACCCGGTGGTTCAGGCATGGGGTATGGTCCAAGAAGTCAATCTCCACCTAAGAACAATTTGGAGCAGCAAATTAAGGACTTACAAAAGAAAATGGAGGACATAAATACATCGAAGCCAACTTACACAATGAGAGACATATGTCCCTATCCATTTGACAAAACCATTCCAATGCCTCCATTTCCTACACACTTTGTGACACCTAAGTTTGATAAGTATAGAGGAAAAGGGGATCCTAAGGCACACATAAGACAATTTTTCATAGCTTGCATTGAGGTAACAGCAGAAGAGACACATTTGATGAGATTATTCCCACAGAGCCTAGGTGATCAAGCTATAGAATGGTTCTCCCAACTCCCACCTGGAATTAATTCATGGGGTGACTTAGCAGAGGCATTTATCCAACATTTCTCATACAACATAGAGACAAATATATCAGTTACTACTTTGTGCAACACCAAACAAAAGGATGGAGAATCTTTTTCATCATTTTTACAAAGATGGAGAAATCTAGCCAGCAGATGCTCTTGTGAAATTCCACAAAAACAAATGGTATAAATGTTCACCCAGAATGTTAACAAAGACATTGGTTATGACCTAAGAAAAGCTTGTTTGTCCACCTTCAAGGATGTCATTGAAAAAGGCTTAGCGACAAAAAAGGTCCTAATTGAACAAGGAGTCATTAAGATATTCAAAGAAAACAAAGAGGACTTTAAAGGAAAAGACAAGCCAAGATTTTGGAATAAAAACAAGAACACAGTCAATGATGGTGTTGTTGATGCCAATACAATACGACCCAAAATCATTTTTTTCAGGATCAAGATCTACAAACAATCAAGTGAATACTCAAACAACTTACAAGTCACGAAGGAAGTACACCCCATTGGGAGAACCACTAGATTCAGTTTTCAAGAAACTAGTGGCAAACAAAATAATAACAATTCCAGATTTGCCTCCATATGAGCCAAAGGTTAAACCAAATTGGTGGAATGATGATGAATATTGTGAATTTCATAAGAGCAAGGGTCATAAGATAGGAAATTGCCATCGACTGAAGAACATCATACAAGATCTCATTGATAGAGGTGACATTGAGATTGAAGGACATTCATCCAATCAAGAACATGAGATGTTTAAAGAACCATTCCCAAAACATTACAAGGGAAAAGATAAAGCCATAGATGACCAAACCAACTATACCAGAGCATCCTATAACTATGATTCAATTGTGAATCACATTTCGATGGACAATTATGTCTCTACCATTAACATAAAGGACAAAACGCGGGAAAGTTCTACCCAAAGACCCAAGATTGTCCTAAAAGGAATTGGATCTTCTTCCGAACCTACCTCTGAATGTAATGTTACAACTCATCGAGGTAAATTCACTTTGCAAGGTGGCCCAGCTAAAAACATTGCTTCCTCATCAACCAAGCCTGAGTATGACCTTTTAGAACAATTAGGGAAGCCACCTGTGCTTATCTTAATCCTTGAGCTCTTACGCATATCCCCTGCACATAAAGCTATTCTTGACAAAATCTTGAGAGACACTTCTGTCCCTACTGATTTGAACATGGACCAGTTTCAAGTAAAAAAGAATACTTGTTGATCTTAAGTCTCCATCATGCTATCCTACTTTCACTTCTTTTCACAATCATAAGCCTTCATAACTCATCCACTTATTCTACACATCCTTTCCCTTCTGGTGATACATCATGGACCTTTAATGGAGCTTCTTCGAGGGACTTTGTTAGCAGGGATGCCCAAACTTCTTTAGGTGACACACATATGGGCAAACATAGTCCACACATTAGTAATTCTATCTCAATTCTTTTATCAAGGAAGACAGTCACTCGGGCTACCTATCATTGAGTCAAGGAACAATGTAGTTGCAATCATAAGGTTAAGCCTCATACACTTGAGGTGGGTGACTTAGCTCTCAAGGAAAATCCTAAAAATTAGCAAGACAGACAGAAGAAGGACAAGTTTGAACCAAATTGGCTTGGTCCTTACATCATCACAACAGCCCATGGATCCAGTGCATATCAGCTCTCAACCACAGAGGGTGAACCTCTTGAGGATCCTATCCACAACATGCACCTTCGTAGGTTTTACACATAGCTCTTCCGAGTATCCTAATTTAAAAATACAAAAAAATCAAAAAAATTCAAAAATACAAAAAAAAAAATCATAAAACATAAATAATTGTTACTTGGTGAAAACCTGGCAAACAGGTGCCTTGTGACACAAAAAAAAATTGAAAAATAGAAAAACATTTCGTCCAATGGTGAAAACCACTTCGGTGGTGCCTTGGGCAAGTACCATGGTGAAAACTGGGGCACCAACACCATGTGTAGAGACATTGCTCCTCCCTCCTTCAAGATTCCATCTCATCTTTCACTTTTGCACACACTCACAACCTATTCATTCATAATAAACTTACCCATTCCCATCATGGCTTGTTATTGATCTACCTAAGATTGGTTAGCCATTCATAATCATCCCTCCCTTTTCACCCCTTTCCATCCATAATAAATCAGCTCCTATCTATGGCTAAGGCAAATCCTACATCTAGTGATGGGTGTGGAACTGAGAACATCACACATTCTGAGGAGTACAGTTTCTTCCAATTTTCTTTAGTCTATTCGCGCACAATCCAAAATAAAGAAACATTCGCATCGCCAATCCACAATAAAGTCTCATCTTCTCCATAATAAAGTATTAGTTTCATGGATTCAGTTAGTTTCAGATGAGACACAGCAACAACAATGGGCCTCAACAAATCAAATCTTTCAACAGACTCAGACAACATTATGGTTCAGTGCTATCTATCCTTTTGTGAAAGTAAACATTATGACCATAATCAAATAAGACTTATACAAGTGACAAGAGACACTAAACTTGAGGACTACAGTGGATATTGGTGTCGAGTCTTGGTTTTCTTTTGATTTTATCTTTCTGGTGACATGTCTTTTAGCTTTTCCAGGATGTCTCTAACTAGAGATTTTATCTCTAGGATGTCTTTGACTAGAAAGGCGAGGATGGGGTATCGTCACCTATTTTTCTTTTGTTGTCTGTGTATTGTCTCTTAGTAATGCTATGACTTGATTAAGGATATGAGGACACTGTGAGTCTAGTATGAACTGGGGCATTCCTTGTTTGCAACTATCTGATCTCCATGCAAACAGGTACAATGACTTTTCGGGTCGAACATATGTCTCGATTGTCATAATCCATTTTTCCATAATAAATCTCAATGATGATAATGCACAAGAAGCTCTTTCACTTTCATATCTTTTATCTTCCATCCCCATTTCTTGATTGACTTTCATGGTCCTCCCTGAGTCTATGTATCCTGCTATCACACAACTGAGTATAATGACACACCAAAAATATTTGCATTTCATGTAGTTGCACCTGCATTATCACATATTAAGTATTTCATACATACATATAGATGTCACAAATGCATCACATCCTACACACAACACATGTTAGCAAATCTTACATTTTCATCATGTAAATAGTTATTCATATTATCATATTCATCTGCATTTCATACATTCACATTTGAATCATACATAACATATTAAAAACATAAAAGAACAAAAATATTGTGTTTCATCATGTACATATTTGCATCCATATCATAATCATCATCATAAAACATATCATAAGAATCACATAGAAACATACATCATAAGACATAGAAGCATACATCACATAGGTACACATGCATATAGCTTCCACAAGGATGAATCATCTCATATATATAATCATAAGTGTCATAATACAACGATATCAAAATCATATGGCTGCAATCACCCGAAGGTGTCTACATCATCACACAAAACGGTACAAACTCCCTCCCTCGGAGCTGCCTGGCCTCGACGGAGTTTGAGACCTGGAAGGACCCACCCCAGGATCATCTCTCATGCCCCCTCTATCTGGTGGTGGTGGAGGACCCATAACCCCACCGCTAGATGTCTGTCTCCTATCCTTCCCTCCAATGGTCGTCATTGTCCGTGATGGTCTACGGAAGCTCCTGGCCCGCTGCTCTGGTGGCATGACCCCATAGCATACATCTCTCTAGTAGCCTATCGCCTCCTCGACTCCCAAAACATAAGCGTATCCATCTCCCGTGTCCTTTGCCACCTATGTCCCTCCCCTTAGTGCTATCTCAACCTCTGTATAGAGCTAGATGGCCTGATCTCTCTCCCTCTCTATATCCCTCAGCTATCTCCTGAGCCTATCCCTCTCCCGCTGAAGATCCTAGATCTCATCTGCGTGTCCCTAGAAAATCTCCCTCAACTCATCCTCCTCCTCCTCCTCTCCCCCTGTACCTATGTGATGCAGAAGGTGGTGGGGGTTTCACAAGGATTCAAACTTTTATAGTTATATGGAAAATACAAGGTTTGAAGGCTTCAATCCCCACTATGCTTACAAGCACACAAGAGGCTAAAAGGTGTCAAAACCTATCAAACACTTACCCCACTAACTCCAATGGATCAAGGTGTTTGGTTATTCTAAAAATAAAAGGATTCAACTAGTTTTATGATTCAAATGTGTGTTTTAACAACAAAACTCAAGTTTAGGCTTCTAGGCCTAGTTGCCCCTCCACTAGCCCTATTTTGGAGGTTTTTTGATCATAACTCCAACTTTTTCTAAAACACCAGACAAGTAAATTAGTTTTTCAGATACCCATTTGGCTCTAGTTTAACATATTAGAAACTTAGTATAGGTTACTTTGGATTATATACGCTGCCTTTTGACTGTACCTCTGTTTTAGACCCCAAAAATGCAACTTTTACAAAGGAAGTATACTTTATTTGTTCCCCCTAACTCCCAAACTTTCAACAATCCTATAAAATGGTTCAAAACTCCAAAATATTCAATTACTTTCAATCTAAAACTCTCCCTTATACTCAAACCCCAACGTAGCACCAATCAAGCCTCAAAAAGTGAGATTTTACCAAAATCCACACTCCAATCACTTCTCTGACCAATTGATGATTGATTCACCTTTTCATTGGCATAATAAAACTACAGCAATCATAAAAATACCACCTCCAATGGACGGATCTCCTGCTGCTACTCCTTAGCCACCAACTTCCTGATAAAATCTTGCAACTTCTCATGGTGATCACCTACAAATCATTCATTTTCTGCATGTATTCATGTCAAAACTATTTATACATGTTAGAAATATATCATTCCATGAGTATTAGGCCTGAAACACTCATGGAATGATGATTTTCATGTTAATCCTATCAAAACTTGAAAGAAAACCTCACAAATTGTTAGGGCAGTCAGCAAATTAATGGAGTTTGATACAAAACCCTCAACCAAGCATTCAATAAAGGAAAATAATATGTAAATATGTCCTTCAATGAATCACAATGACATTTTCAATCAAATAATGAACAAAATGATACCAAAAACTCCTTAAAATTGCTTGAAAATATGAATTTTATTGCCTTTTTGCTGCTCCAGTCTGTACACAGGTTCCCATGTCCGTACAAGGCATTGAAAAAGGTTTATATAGCCTTCTAATAACTTCCCCAACCATTTCCAATTGGTTTTGAGGATTATTTTGGGTTAAAACTCCCTAAAAACTAATTCCCACCATTTTACTAACAAGCCATTGCATTTTGAATTTCAAATATTACATGATTCATCTTAGCAATAACTTGACACTCCTAATTGACATTTTTGGACCTTTTAGGCCTTATTACATTTATTCAAAACATCAAAACTCATCTAACCCTATTACATTCAAATTTTGGGTCCTTTAGGACAAATTTGCAACTTTGACAATTTTATCCAACTTGATACATTTTGAATTGCCAAAAGCCATAATAGGCTTTAATATGGAATAATTGATCTTGTTCATCATCCTCTCATCTCCTAATGTCTTCATTATCTTTATTGGCTTCATTTGGTTTGTTGATCTCTTAGGTGCTACTGCACCACTATGGATCTACCTGTGGCTGCCCCTATACCTATGGCTATACTTGTGGCTGCTCATGTGGCTGCCCCTGCCCCTATCCTCATCCCTTTCCCTGCCCCTGTACCTGTCTAGGACCCTGTGCTGCTAGCACCTATAAAGGCAATCCACCTCTACCTCTCACCACCTGAGCCTGTCTCTCCTCTCCACCCTCTCTCTGCAGAGCCACTCTCCTCTCCCCTATCACACCCCGCCTCCTCCGTCAGCCTCTACCCCCACCATCTCCATCATCATCCTCATCACCCCCGCCATTTCCATATATCTACTCCCCTGGATCTATCAGTCGAGGAAATGGATGCTCAGTCCAATATGCAGTATACTCTACATCCATCCCTGCATCCTTTATCTCTGGCCACATATCCCAAGGCAAGGGAGTCATCTCCACCAATTGCATCACTGCCTGATCATATGATAATAAAGGCTCGAAGTGTGCCTGATCTCTCACTATCCAAGCATACATCCTGTAACCCCGTGGCATCCCCTAAATCATGCCAAACTGCCTCTCTAGTACATAGGGCATCCGCCCAATTAGATACCTGCTCTTGAAGGTGTATGGCAGCTCCACTACGTGATCCTCCCACTCCTCGCACTCTTGGTATGGTCTCCATACCACAATGTTAATCTCATCAATGACCCTGCGCCAGTGCTCTGGTCTCCCGATCCGTGGCTGCAAGGTAATCATGTCATATAAGTGAACAAAAATGTGCCCATGGTCCCTACCTCTAAAATGAATCGGTCAGGTAACCGGCAAATGCTCATAAGCCCATACCTATAATAATGCCACTCCATAGCCCATTCCTACGGATCCATGGTATATAAACTGACGGGCTCATAGTACAAATGCACCAACACGTATGGTCCCTAGGCATATCTGGTATGTTGTGTCACCAGTGTCTCCAATGTGCTCCCCCAGCCCATAGCGAGTCCTCGTGTAGCCCTATCTGGACACAGGAACCCACTAATCACTCCTGCCAGTACTGATGGTAGTGCCAATCTTGTCCGTGTCATGGTATCCCATGCCACATGTCCTGCCCTCATCTCCAATCCCGGATCCTGAAACACTCATCTCAGGGCATCCCTCTCTTTGTCTCGATCATAGGGAATCAACTCCCCATCGATCGGTATCCTCAATATCCTATATACATCCTCCAAGGTGACTGTCATCTCACCTATCGACAAATGGAATGTGCATGTCTCAGAGTGCCATCTCTCAGCAAGTGCAGTCAACATTCCCATGTTCGCCTGAAACTTAGACATAGACATAATGAATCGCAAGCCTATAACCTCAACAGTTGCTCTGTCCTCAAAAGTCAGCTCCGGTCATAAACTCTGAGTCGATGGGAATCTCTCCCATGACTCCAACATAGGTACGTACTCCTATAGTCAAGCAAATCAACTATGTCAGTTAAAGTGGCATTCACTATTAATCACAAAATGTTGCTTATTATCCTAGTGCTTATATCTATCATATGGCGCTCTATCCTAGTGACACTCACTGTTCATCACAAAGTATTGTTGTTTATCCTAGTGGTACTCACTATTCATCACAAAGTACTACGCATATTTGCACTCCCTGTTCATCACAAAGTGCTACTCTTTTTAGTACTCCCTATTCATCACAAAGTACTTTGTCTTGGTACTCCCTGTTCATAACAAAGTTCCTCGATCTATCTTATCCTAGGGCCTCTGCTTGAGTGTATCCTCTTGAGTAGTTTCCTAATTGGCAACATATGTTCTATCACAGAATTATCAATCCTAGCCCTATCTGCTATCCTCGTCTTCCCTAGAGGACCTGTTTGAGTGTATCCTCTCAGCAGCTTATCCAATCGATAGCATATGTTCATCACAAAACTGCCAATTCGACCTACAAGACACAAATGTACCTTCATGACATAAACGCGCTTACATATTGCACAAACTCACTTGCTCTGCACAGACGTTCCTATTCTCTGCACAAACGTGCCTGCTCTACGCAGACATGCCCACATAGCACAAACATGCATGCACAACGCAGACGTGCTCGCATTTGACATAGACACCTTTTCCTGCACACATGCACCTGGCACAAACACAAGCACGCCTGGCACCAGCACAGATGTGCCTCAGTGTTTTTTGACCTTGTTTGACATATTCTAGAATGCATTTATTGCTCTACCTAGCATGCATTAATGACAACATTTATTGCAACAAAGTACAAGGAGGTTTTGTGGTACTTACCGGCTCTCCTGCATCTGCTGGCCTCTGAAATCGACGAATGTGATCGAATCTATGAACCAATGCCATCGCTACTAACTACTGCTACTCTATTCTCTCTTTGCACTCTGATCTCTTGGATGTGTGGATGACAATGAGAATGTATTCCCCTCATGGTCTATCTTATAGACTACCCTAGCCCTAGCCCTAGCCCTCGTTTCCCAAGTTCGTCTTCTTTATCCCGTGACTCTATCACCCTATCCTATTTGGTCAGTCCATTCTAGCCTTTCTTTCTTATTGAGAGATTGTATGCGATCTTTCCAGACATTTTCATCCAATCTCTTAAGGGGGAATATCATTCCCATCTTGGGGCAACTTTGTATCAGTGCATATTATCTTCTTTGAAACAACGTGACAAGCTGCATTGTCTCAAAGAGGGGCAAAATGTAGACACCTAAAATTGTCCTGTCTAATTAAATTAATATCTTTATTTATTTAATTACTTTATCCTAATTCTTCTATTAATTAAATAAATCTTTATTTATTTAATTAATTCATTTATCCTCTTCTAGCCTTATTTCTCATTTAAATAAATACATTCATTTATTTAAATTCCCCTTTTCTTAAATCAAATAAATACTTTTATTTATTTAATTGATCCCACTTCTTCTATTAATTAAATAAATCTTTATTTATTTAATTAATTCATTAACCTTTTCCACCTATGACACATGTCATTCATCTCTTAATTCATACACTACCTACCCTTTCATTTTTTTCTTATTTTCTCTACCTACCCTCTAATCATAGCCGACCATTTATCTTTTACACCTCTCAATCTTATCCATCCATTTCATATAGTGTCTTCTATATAAGGAGATGCTTCCTTCATTATCAACCCTATGCATTCAACCCCTGGACATATATAGTCTAATCAAGCATCCTAGCATTCAAACTTTCATATGCGATCCTACTTGCAACCACATTTCCATTCTTTGTTGAGCTCTTGTGCACACAAAATCTGAAAGCAAATATATCAAGCAAGATCAATGGAGATAGGAAGAATGGAGATCCAAACCCTATTGGACATGTGATGGTATAATCTTTGTGATTTCATTTGATTTGCATTGTCTTAGGTAATCTTCATATGTTATGGTGGATCTTTGTTGTTGTTAGGCTAGGGTTTTGTGGTTGAATTCATTTAGTCTTTCAACATTGTTCTTATCCATTTTCACCGTATACAAGATACATGGACTTAAGATGTTATAACAAGATACACAATATGTATAAGATGTCATGCAATTAAGTGAAATGATATGGAGTTCTAAATGAGATGATATGATATGCAACACGATGAGATGAAATGGCATGATATGCAGTCTGATGAATGATGGGATAGTTTTTGGTCAATGTCCATTGTACTCAATCAGAACCAGAAAACTTCCAACCTTGGAAAGTCCACGAATGCAATCTAAAAAAGGAAATCTAGATTAAAGTGCAATTCTAGAATGAAATGCAATCTGAAAATAACATCCTTTTAGTCATTTAGTTATGCTTTTTGTCATCATTGAGATTTGAAAATGTTGCAAGATTGTACAAGCATCGATGGCATGATTGAACCATGATGACCTGAGTATATGTTGCACAGATTTTGATATTGCAATTTTTACAAGAATTTAGGTATAAATACTAAGATGACCCAAGTATCACTTGCGTAAAAACAAGCAAGAGTTATTTTTGTCCATGTGTAAATCTGAAATGTCTTTCTTGATCTTTTTATCAATCATATCCTTAGAAAAATCCATAAATTATTAGGAATCAGCTCACAAGTAGCAGACAAAGAAAAGTTCATGTCTACATCCTTGCTCCTCTAGTTGATGACATCCTTGAGTTGCTAGGAGATATGATGGCATAAATCAAAATACAACTGATGAACATGTATGATAATTAAATCACAATAGAAAAAAGATCATCCAGTCATTGCTTTTGGGATTTTTGTTTTGGTTTGACCATTTAATTTCACTTTTTTTGATGTTGGTTTGATGTTCACACTTCACAATTTTGATTCTTGTGTTAGTATTGTCATCTATTTTCCTCGGTTGCCATCTTTTATATGCCCAATGTAGGATGACCAGGGTCAATATTTTTCCCCCAATTACGAAATATACAAATTATTATGGATATATACACTGATCACCAAGCCATAGCGGGACATTTCTTGTGTAGTGGTGGGAATTTGTTACCTCTAAGATGATGAATCTCAGAGAACAAACTATTTTTTGCTAGCTCACTTAAACTAGTGCTAAGGTTGAGCTAGGGGATATGAGATATAGAACTAATCTAATGCAAGATAGACAAACCTTCTAGACAGTTTTGGTAGCTCTTTATGACCAGGACGCACATGTGGAACTAGGACTCCAATGTGGCACGCTATCATCCTGTACAGACAGAAACAAAGATCCTTATAGAGAAGGGACTGATGGTCGTACAGATAAATGAAAGAAGTACAATCATATAAAAATAAAGATAACTAGGAGATAAATTGAAATAAGAGAAAAGGGAAGAAAATAGACGAACAATAGGTCTACACTATGAAGCCTCCAGCCAGATAAATCTTCTCTAATGCAACTTGCACACAATCCAAAAAGGAAAAATGTTTGGGGCTGCTTAGGGACTTCCCTCAATCAAATCCCTATTTTTTTGTTTCCACCTCCATAGATAGCCAGATAGATAGATAGATAGATTGATAGATAGATAGATAGATAGATAGATAGATAGATAAAATAAATGCAAGATAAGATAAATGATAGATGATAAATGATTTGATGAATAAGGGATGTGATGAATCCCAAGATTCTCAAAGATAGGATAAATAGATAGATATTACCAAATAGGCTTGGCAAAAGCCAAGTTAGATGCAAAGAGATTACTGTGAGAGCTTTAGAGCACTGTAATAAATAAAAGATTGTTGTAGCAAGTGCATGAGAATAAGAGCAAGTTGTAAGAGCCAAAAGAATCAGAGAGATAGTGCTAGAGCACCAAAGAGGTACCAAGAGAGTCTAAGAGAGTCTAAGAGAAAAAAATTTGGTTTAAAAAGAGAGAAGAGGAGGGAAAAAGAGGGTTGGCGAGCCATTTGAAAGATTCAAGGCCATTTCCACCGACATGTGCATGTAACAAGTAGAAACGTGCACTTAGAACCGACAATCGAATGTTGAGATTTTACAAGATGAATGTGCGGTACGCAAACATCCATGTGGCACACTAGTGTCCAAATGAATCGCGCTCGAAAATGACAGGAGACAAGGGAGACATGTGGCTGAAAAGACCGACACCATGAGGGAGCTGCCAGAAAGGGCGGTCTTGAGAATCTTGACAAGGAAAAGGCTAATGCAATGGATAAAGTGAGACCACTCAGGTGCTAGGGGAATTGTGACATTTTGCCAAGATCAAGGGCACAATGAAAAGCATAAAAGAGAGACAAAAGAATGACAAGAAAGAACTATATTCTCATCAATCTAAAAATGATCAACTGGATTAACCAATACAATGAATATAGGTCTACTTATATAGGCAAGGCCATATGGATGTACGAGCACACAATCATGACATGTGGCTCAATGAAAAACAAGGGTATGTAAGAAATACTAGGGGTAGGTAGGAGAAATAATATAATATTTCACAAGAGGTGGATGACCCACCGAATGTGGAATGTAACAGCAAAATAAGACCACAAAAAGGTGGAATTTCTCCTACAAGCTATATCCCTAAGTGTCTCAAATCCAAACTATGAAGAGATGCATTATCCTAAGTTAACTTAAGTAAAGTGTAATAATATCCATAATGAATATTTATTTACACCAACACCCCCCCTTAAGTGCAACTTAGGGAATGAAAACTCAAGTCAACAATGCATGATGGGTCTCAGCTACGAGGCCATGATAGGTACCCATGTACAATATGCACATGCAAGCAAAACTATGCAATGCAATCTCTCACAAAAAGAGAAAGGGAGAAAACCCAGCAGGAAAAAAATCCCCCCCAAAAGAGAAATGAATGTACAAAAGACTCTCAAAGAAGAAGGACAAAACCTCACAGATTAAAAAGTCCCCCCCATAGGAGAGGAAGGAGAATTCAGTTGACCCCCCCCTAATTAGACATCCTACACCCCCAAGAGATCTCGCAACTGCTGGAACTTATTCTCAGTGAAAGGTTTGGTGAATATGTCTGCAACCTGCTCCGTTGTAGGATAATACTGCAGTTCAATGACTTGCTCCTGAATCAGCTCTCGGATATAGTGCATACAACTCTTGATGTGTTTGGTCCGCTGGTGCTGCACTGGGTTCTTCGAGATTGCAACAGCACTCAAATTATCACAATGTAGAACTGTCAGTCGTGGAGTGGTGAACCCAAACTCTCTAAGAATCTGTTGAAGCCAAACGGTCTCAGTCGTTGCGTTAACAGCTCCTCATTACTTTGCCTCAGTCAAAGAGAGAGCAATAGCATATTGCTTCTTGCTCTGCCAACAAATGGGGCCTGAAGCAAGGTGGAAACTGTAACTTGAAGTAGACTTACAATCATCAAGATCACCAACCCAATTGGAGTCTGTGTAACTAACGAAGAGAAGTCATGTGCCTGTTGCATAGTGAATCCCATAGTGATGTGTACCCTAAATATAATGAAGGATGTGTTTGGCGGCTTTCCAATGAAGCTCATGTGGTTTCTGCATGAAGCAAGAAACCATGCCAACCGCAAATGAAATATCAGGGCGTGTATGAGTCAAGTAGATGACCCTACCCACAAGCCGACAATACAATGTGGCATAAACTGGTGGAGAAGAACACTAAGCCTCAAGCTTGACTCCTGAAAGAAAGGGAGTCGGTGCAGGCTTACAATCATCCATATGAAAGCATGCAAGTAGATCAAGAGAATACTTGGGCTACAATAGTGTAATCCCAAAAGGTGACTATGAAATCTCTATCCCAAGAAAGTAGTGCAAAAGACCCAAGTCAGTCATAGAAAATTTATCATGCAAAGCAGATTTGACCCTGCTAATGATGGATGTTGTGCTCTTTGTAATGATAAAATCATCAAAATAGAGCACAAGTATCAAGTGTGAGTCATCATGCTGAAAAATATAGACATTCGGATCGGAATGAAACTTGGTGAATCCTATTGAGAGAAGAAAGGAACCCATCTTGGCGTACCAAGCTCTCTGGGCCTGCTTAAGACCATAGAGAGATTTCCTTAGTCTGCAAACCAAGAAAGTATCCTGGATGAAACCCTGGGGCCTATGGCTGCTCTATATAAATCTCCTCATCAAGGTCACCATGAAGAAAATCTCTCTTCACATCCATCTAATGTACAAGCCAACCATGAGCTGCAACAATAGCAAGTGTCAGGCAAATGAAGTTCATGTTGGCTATGGGCACAAAGGTCTCAGTATAGTCAACACCTGGAACCTGAGAGAAACCTTTCGCAACAAGCCGAGCCTTATACTTACCCATACTACCATCTGCTGCAAACTTGGTTTGATAGATCCACTTACATCAAACCATCTTTCTCCCCTTAGGGAGATGGACTATATCCCATGTGTTGTTCCTCATCAAGGAACTATACTCTTCCTCCATAGCTTGGTCCTACTCAAGAACCCCTGATGCTTCCCAAAATGTTTGTGGATCGGAAGCAGTAGCAAGGAATGCATTTGGAAGGTCCTGGTGCTGTGATCGTGTCCTTTGTGAATCTGAAGGATCTCCAACAAGAGAACCCGTTCACTCAAGTGTCTGTTGAGCCCAATGAGGTCTAGGTGGAGGTGTAGAACGAGGCTCCTTAACTACAAGTGGACCCTATGGAGGTGTAACCCTGTGAGTCAGAGTTGAAGGAGCCTCATTATCTGAATCACTAGCATCACTATCCACAATGGAGGAAGGTGGAGGAGGTAAAGAGGCTAAGCTAGGAGAACTTTCCTCAAAATGAACACTCCTCTCAATAAACACCTCATGTGTCTAAGGATCCATCAATCTATATGCCTTAACACCCTCAGGATATCCGACAAATATGCAAGGCCTACTCAGAGGTTCCAATGCCTTGTGTTTCGGTGGAGGTATGCGAACCCATGCTGGACACCCAAAGACTCTGAAATGTCTCACAAACGGTTTCCTACCAGCCCAACCCTTAAAAAGAATAATGTGCATGTATCATACATCTAGCCATTTCCTTGAGAGTTCAATTCTTGTGCTCTGCAACTCTGTTCTATTGTGGAGTGTACGCAATAGAATACTGAAGATGAATCCCCTCAAATGTACAAAACTCCTCAAGTCTCTTGTTCACATATTCCCTTCCATTATCTATACGAAGAATCTTGACCACTTTCCTGGATTGCTTCTCCACACAAGTCTGAAGTCTTGAAATTTGTGAAATACTTCACTTTTATGAATGAGAAAGTAGACCCAAGTGAAGCGAGAGTAGTCATAAATGAAGATGAGGACATAGCAGGCCTTGCTAAATGAAGGTGCTTGAAATGGACCTGCTACATCTTTGTGAACAAGTTGAAGAACTTCCAAAGCTCTCCAATATTTCCCCTTATCAAACTTCTCCTCGGGATGCTTGCCCATGGAACAACCTAAACATACACCCTCTGAAAAATTGATTTGAGGTAGACCCATGACCATGTCTTTAGTGCTCACCTACTAAAGATAGTGGTAGTTGAGGTTACCAAACCACTCATGCCATAGCTTACTTTCTAAATTTGAATGAGTAAGAAAGGCCCTAGAAGGAGAACTTGGCACAAATTAGGAAAAATGAATAAAGCCTTGAGTTGTCATTGACTTGTCCCACTGCTACCAAGGCATCATCATCAAGTTCCTTTACCATAACTGAATCAAGTGTAAACTCAACCTTTTTCTCATTCCCATAGTGAGGGATTTGGTAGATAGAGAGAAGGTTGGTAGACAGGTTAGGAACATAAAGAACTTTCCCAAATGTTCCATCATCCATGTCAGCTGAACCTTTCCCTTCAACCTCTACTTCTGTATCATCGCCTATGTAAATGTGAGGTGTCTTAGATGGCTCCAATGAAGAAAACTGCTCCTTTGTAGAACCCATGTGATACGAGGCACCTGAGTCAAGTATCCACTACTATGAAGAACCTGTTGTAGCCACAAATGCTTTCCCTTTTCCCTTAGACTGTGAGGAAGAGGAAGGAGATGAATCCTTCTTTGTGTAGGCGGATGGCAAGTTGATGTTGATTTTCCTAAGAAGATTTGTCAACTCATCAACTTGCTTGGTGTGACATCAATGCTCATCATGACCATACTTGTTGCAATATGCACAAGTTGGTTTATCCTTCTTAGGTGGAGTCCCCTTCTTAGAAGAGGATGAAAAATTGCCTTGTGATGGAGAGGATGATTGTCCTTTTTCCTATTGTGGCTTTGACTTAGATTGCTTCTTCTTCTTCTTGGAATCTTTTCCTTGACTCCCTTGACTCCCTTGATTAGCCACCAAAGCCTTGGACTTTGAAGACTTGATAAGCCCCATGTTCAACAACTTAGATTGTTCCAATGTCAACATTTTTGTGAAAGCATCAAATGAAGGCATAATGTAGGAACTCCCCACTGTCAAACAATGAGTTTGGAAGCTAGATACAAATGTTGCATATTCTAGTGCAAGCTTGTCCAGCAAGTTGAATATCAACTAAGCATCCTTTTTGTCAATTCCACAATCCTTAAGCTTTTCTCTTAGCTCATTTACTTTGGTGACATAATCTTGGATTGTATCAAAACTCTTGGGATCCAATTTGGTGATTTCATTGTCAATCTTGTAACCTCTGATTTCATCAACTTGACCATACAATTTCTGAAACATATCCCAAGCCTCTTTGATTGTTGTACACTTCTCAATGTAAAAAATGAGGTCATCTTATACATACTTACGCAAAGTTCCAAGAGCCATGCAATTATTAGTGAGCCATTCTAATTGAGCATTAGGATCAGCCTTAGGATCAGGTGGTGTTGCTATTATTCCATCTATGTAATGTGTGAGACCTTTTTCCATTAATTTGCTCCATACTTTAATTTTCCATGATGGATAATTCTGTGGAGTTAAAGGTGGAAATTTATGAGGACTCATTGCAACAAAAATGAAAGAGCACAAGGAAAGAGAGGCACAATCACAGAAGACACCCCCCCAAATTCACTCAATCAAAGAACCCCCCCCCCACCGCCCCCAAAATGATGATTTGGCACTTTGTACCTAGGGTGTGTACAATGGGCCACTTGCAAAAAATGGCAAAGTGGACTTCTGATTTCAACTTTACAACTTCCTTAATAAGTCCAAAGAAGACTCAAACTAATAATGCAAGAGATCTAAACTAAGATCCAAGTAAATTGCAAGTACCAAGTAGGCCAAATAAGACCAATATCTGAAAGTACAATTTATATTCAAAATCTCTGAAATCTGATAATATATTATGAAAGTAGACAAAAAAATATGCACTTTCAAAAAAATGGCACCTGAAAAGGAGGTTGTATGAGCTCAAATGAAACCTTTGAAGTTGCAAAATTGAGGATTGGACAGGTACCAAAAATTTAAAAAAAATTAGTACCCAAAAAGGAGCAAAATTGAGCAAGTTATGAGCCTCTGAAGCTGACCCAAAAATCCAAACTGCTCAATAGATTGGAGTCTAATTTTGTTTCAAAAATTCTGATTGGGCACTGACTGAGCGGCTAACTATGTGATGTTGACTGGGTGTTGACTATGCGTTGCTGACTAGGCGCTAAGAGTGTGCTGCTGAGAAGGTATAGACCCACAAAAAAAAAAATCAAAAAATCTTTTTCAAAACTGGAAAAAAAAATTCAGATTTTTTTTTTTAGATCTGAAAATTTTGTACCGTACCACCCAAATTGGGGAAAAAATTCCTCCAACACCCAAAATTCGATTTTTACCAAAATAGCTTGAGTTTATACTCAATTTTTATGGAAACGGCCTCACGGACGCAATGGTAAGGTCTAAAACACTCTAAGATGCCTCCAAAAAAATGTTGTCCCTCAGATCCAAAAATAGAAGCCTTCCAAGATGTCTCCAAAAACCAATCAATTGAAGCCCCAATGGCTCTGATACCATGTGATATTTTGCCAAGATCAAGGGCACAATGAAAAGTATAAAAGAGAGAAAAGAAAATGACAAGAACAAACTGTATTCTCATCAATATAAAAATGATCAACTGGATTAACCAATACAATGAATATAAGCCTGCTTATATAGGCAAGGCCATATGGATGTACGAGCACACAATCATGACATGTGGCTCAATGAGAAACAAGGGTAGGTAAGAAATACTAGGGGTAGGTAGGAGAAATAATATAATATCCCACAAGAGGTGGATGACCCACCGAATGTGGAATGTAACACAAAATAAGACCATAAAAAGGTGGAATTTCTCCTACAAGCTATATCCCTATGTGCACACTTTCCTAAGTGTCTCAAATCCAAACTACGAAGAGATGCATTATCCTAAGTTAACTTAAGTAAACTGTAATAATATCCATAATGAATATTTATTTACACCAAAGTGGTTATAAAAGATGTAGGTCAAATTACAAAGGGTTATGCAATTTTTGACACTACAAATTGCAAGTTTGTTTGAACAATTAGGGACTGTGACTATCCTAATTGCAAGTTTGTTTGAACAATTAGGGACTGTGACTATCCTAAGTGTATCCAAAATTATATTTCATTTAAAAGTCTCTTGTTGTAGATAACTCGTTGATGGCTAGCATGAGCGAGTGAGATGGATGTAAAAGAGTAAAAATGGATGAGTGCAGATGAATGCAAGTGCATTGATAGATGGAGAAACTGACCTAAGACAAGTAGCGCCTGTTTCCAGGTTTTCACCACTTGTTTTTATTGCAATTTTTTTTCACTTTTTTTCACCTTTTTCTTGATTTTTCACTTTTTTGGGATTTTTATTGATTTTAGAAAATGATTATGCATAAAACTTCTTGAGGTGTTGGGTGTTGATAGGCTCTTCAAGTACATCACCTTTTGGAGTAGAGAGTTGTTATGCATCAGATCCATAAATAGCCATAACAGTGAAAGGACCCAACCTATTAGCCTACAATTTTCCTTTCTTTGCCCGATCCTATTGGTTGTGAGGGTTCTCTCTCAAGACAAGATCACCTATTTGGAACTCTCTATGTTGAAATTTATGGTTGTATTTTTTAAACATCCTCTATTGATAAACCCTCAAATGGTCTGGTGCTTATTGTCGATGCTCATCTAACAGCTCCAATTCTTGTAGCCTATATATCCTTTATTGTTCATTTGATACTAGCCCTTTCAGCGATATCCTAAGAGAAGGCAATTCCACTTTGATAGGAAATACAACCTCAGATCTAAAGACAAGGGAATATAGTGTAGCTCTAGTTGGTGTTCAGATGCTAGTACAATATGCCAATAGAGAAGGATTCAACTAGATGTGCCAGTCTCTATCGACATCATTTACTGTTTTCTTCAAGATTTTCAATATTGCCTTGTTTATGGCCTCCGCCTGTCCATTCCCCTGGGGATAATAGATAGTTGAAAAGTGTTGTGTGATATGAAAATTTTGACATAATTCTGCAACATCCTTTTTTTTGAATTGCTTCCCTTTGTCTTTTAAAATGGTCATGGGAATCCCATATCTACAAATGATATAATTCAAGATGAACATGGAGACTTGTTTACCTGTTGCAGTGATAAGAGGTATAGTCTTGACCTATTTAGTGAAGTACTCCGTGACTGTGATGATAAATTTGTGACCATTTGAAGAGGGTGGATAAATCTGCCAGACTAAGTCAAGTCCCCACTAACAAAAGGGCCATGGAGTGGTGAGAGGTTGAAGTTGTTGAGCTAGTGCGTGTATCAAGTTTCCATGAATTTGGTATTTTTTGCACTACTTGACAAACGAGAAAGAGTCATTTTCTATTGTGGGCCAGTAATACTCGATTCATACGAGTTTCTTTGCCAAGGCCAAACCATTCGAATGAGCCCCACAAATTCCTTTGTGGACTTCTTTTAAAGCCTTTTCAGATTCATCACGCTCTAGACATCTAAGTAAAGTACCATGAAGACCTCTTTGACAAAGGGTATCAGTGATAAGGGCATAACGAGCAAATTGTCGGATAAAGTTGCATTTTTTAATTTTTGGATAAGTTTGGGGGAAGAGTGTTGTCCTTGAGGTAGGTGTAGATATGTCCATAGAGAGATGAGTCGAGACTCACAATTTGGCATATGATGTGGGAATCAAGGTTTTCATGTGCAGGATATAGTAGGTCTTCCATCAGGAACTTGTAACGAGCTTGTTATTTTTCTATTTATAGAAGTGAGGCCAAAGTGGCCAAAGCATTCATGACCTTGTTGTGATCTCTAGGTATTTGTGTAAACAATAAAAACTAAAAATCTTATTTCAAATGATCCACCATTGTTTTATACTGCAGCAACTTGTCATCCTTTGTCTGATAATCATTGTTGACTTGACAAATCACAAGTTGTGAGTCTCCATAAACATATAAATCTTTGGTTCTCCATTATGATGCCATCTTCAAACCATTTACTACTGCTTCATATTCTGATGTATTGTTTGTGAAGACATATAAAAATGACCATATTCCTAAATGAATATCTAATGTTCATTTTATACCCATTCCTCTATTTAGTTAAATCTAATTTAATTAAATCACCCACATTCTTCTATTTTAATTAAATAAATTATTCGATTTATTTTTTTAAATTCACTTAAGCCCTTTACATCATTTAATTGAATAAATCATTTAATTTAATTAAATTCCTTCTCTCTACTTTTTAATTAAATTTACATTTAATTAAATAGTTCACCCCAATTAAATAAATCTAATTTATTTAATTTCTCAACTTGCAACCAAATTGAAATAAAGCAATTTATTTTAATTAAATCCTATTATCCCCCATCCACTTGCATTTTCCTACATCTCCCACTTGCATCCTAACCCCCTTCCTAAATTCTTCTAGAATCCATCTAATCCTAATCAATTAACCCAAACCCATCAATTATCCCCTTTCCCTAAATTTGAGGAGGTCACTTGTCAAATTTGGAGTAAAGTCTTCAAAAGGCATTAAAGCCTTTATGCCTTCAACAGGCTAACTTGTTGAATACCCCCAAATTTGGAAGGACTCCTACAAATTTGTCCCCAAAGTCTTCAAATCATTAATGGTTAACTAACCCTTAGTGGCATGGTTAGAGACTTTTTGACTAACTTAACGCTCATCTAACCCAGGGGTCTCATCAAGCATTCATTGCTTTGACCATGGTTATTCCTTTAACCTTTGCACAAGAATTTATCCTTTGGGTAAAAGCATTATCCATTGGATAACCCTACCTAACCTTAACCCTTACCTTCTAAGGTAACCATGAGGTCTTCTCAAGCATTTAATGCTTCTTACATCTCTTCTCAAGTAGTCTTATGTTGACAATTGTCACCATTTCATTGGTGAAAATTGTGAACATGGATTGATAACTTTCAATCCTGGCCCTTGATTAACTCCTCCAATCTTGACCATCCATTGCCCTATTTTTACTATAAATAGAGCTCTCATTCCTCCATTTTAAGGATCCATCCAAGCTTTTAGTATCTCATTTATGCTCAAATTTATCAATCCATCTAGCTTCTCTTTGTAATAGGAATTAATCTAATAAACATTTTAGAGTATTTCCTTTATCATTAGCTTAAATCATTAACTAGTATATCATGTTAGGATAGTATTGCTACTAACCTTGTCATCTTATAATCTAGTTTACTTAATTTGTAAAATCATGCATAGATAGGATGTATTTCATATTTAAATTAATCTAAAGCATCCCTCGTTCTTACATTCGTCATCCCTAAGTCACTTTTCTCAGTGATTTGAGAGAAAAGCCATTGCCTTGAGGGACCTTGTGAGATAGAGAACCATGGAACCTACCTTGGGAAGTTGAGTCATTCTTCATGACTCCATAACTTGCACCAAGAAGTCCTGTGGGTGTGTGGACAAGCCTCTTTGGGCATCATTTTTCACATTTTGAGTTTAGTCGACCCACTTTTCCCGCACACAATTCTGGTGCCCACCGTGGGGCTCTACCCCATTAATCAAATCGGTTTTTAAATATAATTACTTTTGTAGGTACACGGGAAATAGGAATTGGCGCGTAGGGAACATCCCTTAGCGCATCTGGGAAACAGTCCAGCACATCTGGCTCACTGTTCAGCGTGTGGGACTCATTCCCTAGCACATGCAGACCATTACGTAGCGCATAAAGTTTATTAACATTTTTCCTGTAGGTCTCAGCACAGGAAAATAACAGAGCAGCGCATTCAAAAAATAGTTCAACGCATCAGGTTTATCTGATAGCGCATCCCAGTTATCTTGTAGCGCGTACAATCCTTTCTGTAGCACATCATAGAGAGACAGAAAGAATTAAATTGTAACCAAGATAAAACTTAGACTTGTAGAAGTCCACAAGAACAAAAATCTTTCTAACTGTTTTAAATCGGTATTTTGCAGGATTTCTAACGTTTTCTTGTAGGGAGGAGCTTAGTTTTATTTTTAGAATTATAAATAGTTTAAATTTTTACTAACTTATTTAAGTTAGTTAAAATTTAGAGTATTTTTAATTCTTGTTAGATAAAATTGAACTCACTTTATTTGGGCTATATAAAGAACCACAAAAACAATCTTTTCTTGCTTTTCTAGGAGAAAAATTTTCAATTTGGGCTCTAAAAAGAACAAAGCAATTTTTCCATTTTGCAAACACAGGGTTTAAATAAAAAAAAAAACTTCACCATCCTTTGGTGCATAAAAGGATCCACTTCAAATTTTTGCAAAGTGAAAAGAATAACACATGTCCAAAGTTAGTCACAACTAAAGAGGGAAGATCTTCCCCTTTTGATCAATTTCTTTTATTGACCAAACATCGAAGTTGCTTTGTTGACTAGGTTCTTTTTCTAGAATAGAAAATCATTGCTTTAAAAGGATAAAATAAACACCATGTTTTTATGGAGCAACATCTCCATATAGATCTTAACAAATCATTGCAATGAAAAGTTAAAAAGAACACTTGTTTTCCTTGTCTCGAAAGTGGAAGGAATATGCTCTCCCCTTAACTGGGTGATCAAAAATCAAGACCACTATTACACTTACAGTGTTATTGCATTAAAACCTTTAGCAGGCCTGCCTTCCTGAGGGGTTGAAAAACTCTTAAAGCCATTCTTTGGCCGGTGTGAAGGGAACGACCTAAGTGAGGAATGACCTAAGTGGCGAACAATTTTGAAGCCAAGTGTTCCAACCCACTATAATCAAAAGTGGAAAGTGACGAAAGTCTTTTTCAATGGTTGTGTACAATGATTAGCCTTCCCCCAGTATCCTTGAGATACGTAAAGCCTTTGTTCTAAAGGTTGGGAAGCCTCCTGAGGGATTTTATCACTGAAGGCCGAATGGGAAGCCTGATTATGAACTTTAGCATAGAAACTTTGAGCCGAGTCAGTATCTAGACATTTATAAAATCATAGTGCAAGGGTGGGGAAGAATCTGCCCCCAAGATCGCTCACCATATATCTCCCAAGATAACTACTCAATTGTGAAGCAATTCACTTTGGGTTAATTTCTGGCAAAAGGCAAAAAAATGGGTGCCCCCTAGGGGGTGACATAGTTGTTTAAGCTGATGGAGTATCGAGACTAGTGGGCTATGATATTACTTATGACCCTTGAATAAAGCATCTGACTAAATTGCTTGTTGTATCTAAACCTGTTAAAACATTGTGGATTTGAACACATCCTCACAAAACATACACTCACTGTTTAGATTAGGTAAAATAGTTGCTTCTTTTGTGTCGTGCTTTCAGTTGTTACTTCAGAAAATCATCCATCATCCTTGAAAATAATCAAGTCAAACTATCAGAGCAGTTTAGCATGTAAGAGAAACCTCTTAGCGCGTGGAAACCATCTTTTAGCGCATTCAACCTTCAGAGCAGTTTAGCATGTAAGAGAAACCTCTTAGCGCGTGGAAACCATCTTTTAGCGCATTCAACCTTCAAATTAACGCATTAAGTCTTAACATTAGTGCTTCATAGAAATCCAAAGCTGATAGTTTAAACTTGGCGCTTTTTGAATATAGTCGGGTGCATTGAAGCATTAGCTTAGCACGTAGAGACAGAACTTTAGCATGTAGAGACCATTACCTAGCACAATACCAACCCATATTAGTGCGTAACTTATTAGACCAAGGCAAAATCCAAAACAACCAGTTAGCGCTTAGCAGGGGGCAGCTTAACGCGTAGAGTCTTTTCTCTAGTGCGTGGAAGAAATTCAGTGGCGCATTGGGTATCTGTTTTAGCGCATAGCAAAAATTGAGAAAATAGGGGGCAAAACAAAGGGCATTTTTGAAAAATCTAAGAAAAATTTAGGAAGTTTTCCTTCCTCATCCTAAATTTCATCAAACAGAAAATCAAAATAGAGTATCAAAACCTATTCTCAAAGCAAGTTCTCCATAAAACAAAGTTGTCAAAATCTGAAAACTAGTCGCAAGATAAAACACATCTCTCCTATCAAAATCAGGAAACCTCATCACAAGTATCAAACAAGTCCTTCAATCAAACAGATTGCTATCCAAAAAACACACTTGTTTTAAAACTCCAAGTTGTCAAATCAAGTTTCCATATCGGGAAAGCTCGTATTCCATATCATTTGACACACTTCATCGTGAGGGGGCATCTAAACCTTCATTTGATAAAGTAAAACTTGGGTTTCCAAAACAAGCTAGCTAAATCCAAAATAAATTAAAGGAAACCATTGATCTCTTGTGCATGACTAATCCTCATATTCTGAGAAGAAAGAGTATTTATTATAATACTAAGTTATAGAAACAACAACCCAGTTCTCTGAAACTTGCCAAAAGGAATAAATTTTTATACATCAATCACCAACTCTTCAAATCTCGTCGAACATTTCTTCATCATACGTGCTTGTATCTTCAAGATAAAACAAACGAATTTGACAAGGAACCATTGAGGAGTAGAGAATTCTATCAAAAATCAGCATTCAACCAACGCCTAAATCAAGGAGGAAAGATTAATCCGGTCTTATTCCCCGAAGAGTGCATCACTTACAACATACCGCGGTTTGAACCACCAACCCCTGAACAAAACATTGAAGAGGAGTTAATTCCTTTTATCACAGAAAGCTTCTACTAGATGCCTGTTGTTACTCGCTCTCAACGAAACAAACAAAGTGAAATGCAACCAGAGTCCAGCATGAATCAAAGATTATCAAATCCTTTTGAGTGTCCAAATCTAGAAGACACTAAAATTTCTGAAGAACTCCTCCAAGAGTGTCAAAAAAGTGCTTCATTTCAAAAACTTGTGGAAAGACTCATGGAAAATGACAAAGAAAATATCTACTCATTCTCACAAGCAAAGGAGTTAAACTCCCTGATGACTTTGACACTGACATATTTAGAACAAGGTCTCGACATTATGAATATCAAGAATGACAAAGAGAGGAAGAAGCCCGTGACCCTGAACAAAACATGCATGAGCAAAATCTACCAAAACAGAACTTGCCCGAGCAAAACATCCCTAAGCCAAACATACCCCTTCACACACCATTCCAGCTTAGAAATCATGCAAGGGAAGAACCCTTCCCTCGGCAAATAAATGTGCCTTTGATTGCTCTCACTCAACAAATGCAAATGTTACAAAGACAAATGCAAGACATGCAACAAGGGACAATAGTGCGGTACTCCTTAACTGAAATTTGTCCTTATCCTTTTGACAGATGGTTAAACATGGTACCTTTTCCCCCAAACTCAAATGTTCCCAAATTTGACAAATATGATGGGAAAATTGATCCTCGTGATCATGTTTGGGAATTTTGTACCATGAGTCTTGAATTTGCCCATGATGACACCTATTTGATGAGGTTATTCCCAAGAAGCTTGGGAGGACAAACAATGGAATGGTTATCCAAAATCACACCTCCTGTCAGATCATTCAATGAATTGGTCAACAAATTCATAACTCAATATTCCTACAACATTCAACATGCTATCACTATGCTAGATGTCTATAACACCAAGCAGAAAAGTAATGAAACATTCATGGTATTCCTTCAACGTTGGCAACGTATGGTTTTGAGATATCCTCGAGATGTGCCCGAAAAGGAAAAGATGGAAATTTTCATCGACAACTTGAATAGTGAGATGAGTTATAGACTCAAACTATAATGCATACCATCTTTTGCTAAATTAATTGAAAATGGCATCCAAGTAGAGGAGGCATGTGTCAAGAAGGGAACATTGAAATTCTTCAAAGAAGGAACAAATTCATCCAACTACAACAACCAAAACAACAACAACTTAGACAAATCCAGATTCTGGACTAGAAATAAAAACACTAGAAATGAAGGAGGAAACGAATCAAATGATCCAAAATCCAAGCAGCGAGTGTTGGCTTTATCAGATAATCCTCAAGCTACAAACAATCCAAAAGGTACTAACCAAGGCACTAAAAACTTATGCACCAAATATCAATAAGATCAACTCAACACAAACAATGCCAACAATACCCAAATCAATAACACCAATCGAGGATGTAACACAAACTCACGAGGTAACACCAACAACTTTCCAAAACGCATTTACACACCACTAGGACAATCCTTGGAGTCAGCATTCAGAGAACTCTTGGCAAACAAAATTATCTCCTTACCAGTGATCAACAACTTTGAACCACAAATCAAACCACCCTAGTGGAATGACTCACACTTTTGTAACTTTCATTGCAACAAAGGTCATCAAACAAATGATTGCATGAGACTGAAAAAAAATTGTTCAAGACATGATTGATAGAGGCGATTTAATAGTTGATGGTCTTAAAACAAACGGTGACCATGGAGCCTTTAAGAATCCTCTTCCAAACTACAACAAGGATGGAGCTTCAGCCTCCAGTGATACATGTGGATCTCGTATCAATCACATATATAATAACACCGTCAATCATATATCAACTGAGGACAATCAACTCGTTGGCATTATGTGAACCGGCATGGCATTACATGAACCAACATGAAGACATAATGATATTGTATGTTGTCATTGATGTCAATATGAGACATGGTGTGAACCAGCACATGTGATAGGTGAAGAGACAGGAACCGGCATATGTATGAACCGGTTTATATGCCAAAGTGAAGCGGCATATTTGTTCAAGGTGAACCGGCATGTAGCTATGGGAACCGACACATGGAAGCATTTTATGACTACCGGTTGGTAGGTAGCTTCCACTTCAGGGTTTCCGGTTGGAGTACCTCAAGTCTGTGTGACTCAATCGGTGATCTTTGTGTGATGAGTTAGCAGTATGATGGAGGACAGATCGTTTTGCCACGTAAGCTCTGTGCACGTGAAGGATCTTGCATGAAGAAGACTATTCCTATCTACCTTGGGAATGAGCGAAGTCTGTCAAATAGTGATAACGCATAAAGGGTTATCAGCCACCATGAAATCGGTGGATAATAGATGATGGAGAATGTCTTGAGATCGATTCAAGATTGTTGCATTTAATGTAGTATGATTCAATGGTCAGGATCGAACCGTTTGAATTGCTTAACCTAACAGGTTTAGGGTTTTTTCTACCGACCTGCATGTTTCCTATAAGGTCGATGTTGTGTTTCTTTCTGAAGTTGGCAAAAGTTGTGAGTTTGTATCCAAGGAAAGTGATACGTAATTCTTGCCAGACCAAAGGAGAGAAGAGATACCTGCAAAGTGAATGTGCAGAAGGAAAAGAGGAGCCTAAACGGATCTGCATTAGCATTGAGTGTTGTTAACAAATCATTGTAATTCCTGTTGATCACTAACCACTTCAATAGTTGTAAAATCCCCTAACAGGGTAGCCTTAACTGACTTGATTCAAAATCCCTTAAATCAAGTGGTCTTAACCGGCTTCATTCAAATCCCTTAACCGGGTAACTCAAGGCTAATGACTTCTGAGAAGCTAGAGAGCTTAGGAGATCCTTTCAGCTATTGAGTTCTTGAAATCCTCTAACAAGGTGACCCTACCTGGTTTGACCCTCAACCGGGTATCCCTTAACCGGGTGATCCCTAACAGGATCGGTTCCTACCAGAACCTATTATAATGTCCTTAACCGGACAAGGCTCCTAACAGAGCGGACTTCTAAAGAGTTCAAAAAGCAGCTTGTGGGTATTCGTCCCCACCGTGGTTTTTTCCAGTTCGGTTTCCACGTGAAAAATATGTGTGTCATGTGAAATGCTTTTGTCTTGTGATGCTTTGTTTTACCTATTAAGCACATGAAGGTTCTATGTTTTATGCCTGTCTATAAAACATATTGAACTCACTATTGTGAAGATCTGATGGTCAAGTTTACCTGTTTATGCATGAGAATATAATGATACTGTAGTATTGAGCTAAGAGCAAAGTTTATTGAGTGACCGGTTCATGACTGATTGAGCTATACTGGATGTTACCAGTTGCACTCTGTTTAACTGGTATCCCTATTTTTCAGTCATTTGGAGTATCTACTATCAAACCGGTTTTGGATTGTATTTGTGTTTGTACTGATTCACCCCCCCCCTCTCAGTACCGATTTGGTACTAGTGGTTCATCATTGAGTTATCAATTGGTATCAGAGCGCTCCAGTTCCTCTGTGTTGTAAGCTTAACTACTTGAGGAAAAGATCCTAGTCAAATGATGAAGAGGGAAGGTCCAAAGTTTAATAGGGAAAATTTTGGTATATGGAAAGACAGGATGAAGATATTCATCAAAAGCATGGGTGTTCAACACTGGAGTTATGTTGAAAATGTATATGTTGTTCCTACTGGTACTCTCACTGATGACCAAAAGAGAGAGATACAAGAAAATGGGCAAGTCATGGAAGCCCTCATCAGTAGTCTATCTGGCATTAAGTTTATTGATGTTCAGGACAAGGCAAATCCCAAAGAGGTATGGGATGCTCTTGAAAATATCTATGGTGGTGATGAGCATGTAAAACAAGCTAAGGAAAAAAGCCTGAGAGGGAAGTTTGAAGACATGCGGATGGTTGAAGGAGAGACCATTCAGCAGTATGGAATAAGAATCAAAACAGTTGTTGGAGAAATAAAGAGTACAGGTGGCAAAATAGAAGATTCCATTGTGGTAAGTAAAGTTCTTAGATCCCTGTTGCCAGTCTATGCAATAAGGGTTGCTGCTATTCAGGAGCTGAGATCAATTAACAAGTCTAAGGTGTCCTTGGACTCCATCATAGCCAAGTTGACAGCCTATGAGCTGAATAGTTTTGATGGCAGTGTTCAAAAGATAGAATCAGCTTTTAGAGCCTCTGCTATACCTTCCAGAAAAGGAAAAGAGGCTAGTACTAGTGGGGAACCTAATCAGAGAAGAGAAATGAAGGATGAAGAGTTTCTGATGGAATTTGAAGCACTTCTTGCCAGGAAATTCTCAAAAGGAACTGGTAAATACAAAGGTAAGCTACCTTTGAAATGTTTCTCCTGTAACCAGATAGGACATATTGCTATGAACTATCCTAATAGTGACAAAAAGGATAAGCCAAAAACGTTCAAGAAATTCAAAGGAGGAAACTGGAGAAATTTTTTTGTGGCAGTTGATGAAGGTGTCACAGATGAGGAATCAGAAGATGAAGAGAATGAAGACATTGTGTTTGTTGTTGTACAGGAAGATGTGGCAAACAAGAAGGCTCTTATCTCCTGGTTTGATGATTCCAATGAGTGGATCATTGACAGTGGTTGTTCTCACCATATGACTAGTGACCGGAGTAAGTTTCTATCCTTAGAGGAGTATGATGGTGGTGTGGTTCACTTTGGCAATGATGCACCATGCATGGTCAAAAGAAGAGGGTCCATCTCTTTGAATTGAAAGAGTAGTGCTGACAATGTGTACTGGGTTGATGGTCTCAAACACAACCTTCTAAGTGTTTCCCAGCTAAATGACAGTGGCCTCACTCTGCAATTCAAGAATGGAGTTTGCAGAATCAAAGGTAAAGATGGTAAATTGGTAGCCATCGGCATGCAGACTAAAGGTAACCTATTTCATCTAAATGCAAATATAAGTATAGCTTGATGATAGCTGGATATGGCATAGGAGATTCTGCCATGTGAACTTTGATAACATTGTGAAGGCTAGTAAGATCAAGGCAGTTAGAGGGTTGCCAATGCTGAGCAAAGGGATAATACCTTGTGTAGAGAATGTCAATTGGGGAAAATGTCTTCCTCAACCTTTAAAGGTAAATTTATCACTGCTGACAACTTCCTTGATCTTGTGCATATTGATTTATGTGGTCCTGTGAAAACTAGAAGTGTGCAGGGTGATAGGTACTTCATGATTCTCACTGATGACTGCTCAAGAATGATGTGGGTGACATTCTTGAAAGACAAGTTTAAAGCTTTTGGGAAATTCAAATCTTTCAGAGCATTAGTGGAGAAGGAAAGCAGTAAAAGGATCAAGTGTCTCAGAACTGATCAAGGAGGGGAATTCACGTTCAGTGAATTCAACAAGTATTGTGAAGAATTTGGCATCAAGAGACAGCTGTCTGCCCCTCGGACTCCATAGCAGAATGGCCTAGCAGAGAGAAATAACTGGACGGTGGTTGAAGCAGCTAGAACCATGTTGATTCAAGGAAAGGTTGCTCACACCTTTTGGAGAGAAGCAGTGAGCACTACAGTCTACACTATGAACTAGGTACTCATCAAAAAGGGTAAGGACAAAACTCCTTATGAGTATTGGACCGGTAACACACTTGTGGTTAACTACTTTAAGGTATTTGGTAGCAAATGTTACATCAAGAGGAGTGAACATTAGGGCAAATTTGAAGCTAAATGTGATGAGGGAATATTTCTAGGATATTCCACCAAGAGTAAATCTTTCAAGTGCTACAACAATAAGACTCAGAGAATTATGGAAAGCATCAATGTAAGAGTTGATGAATCCTTTGAGAAGACTAAGGAAACCAGCAGTGAGCAAGCTGTAAATGAACCAGTTGCAACCTTCTAGGAACCGGTTGTCAGTCAACTGAGTACCAGTAACAGTGTTCCTGAACCGGTGAATGTTGATACTGATGAAGATGAGGATGAAGAAGAAAAGCAAGAAGAGCCAGTTAAGACCATTCCTCGGTATGTCAAGTTGAATCTTGATCCCAAGCAGATCATAGGTGATAAGGATGTAGGAATCCTTACCAGAAGAAAGATCAGAGAAAACTCATGTATGCTCTTTGAATATGAGCCTAAGTCATTCAAAGAGGCTCATCTAGATGAAGACTAGATCAAGGTAATGGAAGAAGAACTTGACTAGATAGAGAAAAATGGTACATGGTCCTTGATACCTAGACCAGAGCATAAAAATGTCATTGGCACCAAATGGGTATTCAGAAATAAGTTGAATGAGGATGGCACGGTGATTAGGAATAAAGCCAAACTGGTATGCAAAGGATATGCTCAAGAAGAAGGAGAAGACTATGGGGAAACCATTGCTCCTACAGCCAGATTGGAAGGAGTATGTATGCTTCTTGTATATGCATCTTTTAAGAGGTTCAAGGTATATCAAATGGATGTAAAATCTGCATTCCTAAATGGTGTACTTGAAGAGGAGGTGTATATTGAGCAACCATATGGGTTTGCCCTATCTGAAGATAGTGACATGCTATGTAGGCTACATAAAGCATTATATGGTCTAGATCAAGCACCTAGGGCATGGTATGAGCGCCTACATTCCCATCTTGTGAAGATTGGATTTGAGAGAACAAGTGAAGATGGCAATATCTACTTGAAGTCTGAAGGAGATCAGATCCTAATCTGTGAAGTTTTTGTTGATGACATCATCTTTGGTGGAGATGACAAGATGAGTCATGAGTTTGCTGATGAGATGAAGAAAGAGTTTGAGATGTCACTCATAGGGGAGATTAAGTTCTTCATTGGACTGCAGATCCAGCAGATGGAAGATGGAATCTTCATCACTCAGTCCAAATATGTCAAAGAGGTGTTGAAGACTTTTGGCATGGAAGATAGCAAACCGGTTGGTACACTGATGGTGACCGGTTGCAAATTGACAAAAGAGGATGATTCCGCACTGGTTGATGAGAAGGAATACCGATCAATGATTGGTAAGTTGCATTATGTAGTGCATAGAAGACCGGATATTGCACATGAAGTTGGCATTACTGCAAGATTCCAAAAGAGTCCAAGAGAATCTCACTTGATTGCAGTCAAGCGGATTCTTAGGTATCTGAAGGAAACAGTTCATAGATGCTGATTGGGCATGTAATGTGGATGACTAGAAAAGAACAACCGGTGGTGCATTATTTCTTGGTGGTAGACTGGTCTCATGGATGAGTAAAAAGCAGAGTTATATCTCTCAGTCTACAGCGGAAGTGGTGTATGTTGCAGCTTTCATGAACTGCACTCAGACAATCTGGATGAAGCATGTACTGGAAGGCTTCAAGATCCTATATCTGAACCGGTAAGTATATTCTGTGATAACACAAGTGCTATCAATATATCAAATAATCCAGT
This sequence comes from Cryptomeria japonica, assembly GCF_030272615.1. Lineage (NCBI taxonomy): Eukaryota > Viridiplantae > Streptophyta > Pinopsida > Cupressales > Cupressaceae > Cryptomeria > Cryptomeria japonica. The sequence goes on from NC_081413.1 coordinate 479,623,193, forward strand.
TTTACATTCTAGAACCAAGAATTTTGAGCTTAATTATCTTTTCTTGAGGGAAAAGGTTCAGAATAAAGAGATTGCACTGGAGCATGTGTCCAGTAAGGAGCAGTTAGCAGTCATATTCACCAAGCCTCTCCCAAAGACAACATTTGTGCATTTGAGAGGTGAATTAGGGGTATTGCCCCTTCAGGAGGTGAACTAAAAGTGATTGTTCCACATCAGTCAGGTATTGGAAAGACAAAATTTGGTTGATTGGTGTGTTGAAGGATGCTCTTCCTCAGGGGGAGCAGCATGATGAATCAGTGATGACTGTATCTCCACTTTGGCATTGTTGTCAAAGGGGGAGAAGGAGTGAAGTGAAAAGATATCTGCAACAAATGGGGAGAAGATGTGAAGCAGAGAAGATATCTTTTGTATATTTCCATCAATGCCAAAGGGGGAGACTGTTGGCATTATGTGAACCAGTATGGCATTACGTGAATCGGCATGAAGACATAATGATATTGTATGTTGTCATTGATGTCAATATGAGACATGGTGTGAACCGGCACATGTGATAGTGAAGAGAGAGGAACCGACATATGTATGAACCGGTTTATTTGCCAAAGTGAAGCGACATATTTGTTCAAGGTGTACCGACATGTAGTAATGGGAACCGGCGTGTAGTTATGGGAACTGGCACATGGAAGCATTGTATGACTACCGGTCGGTAAGTAGCTTCCACTTCAAGGTTTCCGGTTGGAGTACCTCAATTCTGTGTGACTCAATCGGTGATCTTTGTGTGATGAGTTAGTAGTATGATGGAGGATAGATCATGTTGCCACGTAGGCTCTGTGCGTGTGAAGGATCTTGCATGAAGAAGACTATTCCTATCTACCTTGGGAATGAGCAAAGTCTATCAAACGGTGATAACGTGTAAAGGGTTATCAGCCGCCATGAAATTGGTGGATAATGGATGATGGATAATTTCTTGAGATCGATTCAAGATTGTTGCATTTAATGCAGTATGATTCAACGGTCATGATCGAACCGTTTGAATTGCTTAACCTAACAGGTTTAGGGTTTAGGGTTTTTGCTACCAACCTATATGTTTCCTATAAGGTCAATGTTGTGTTTCTTTCTGAAGTTGTTGGCAAAAGTTGTGAGTGTGTATCCAAGGGAAGTGATACATAATTCTTGCCAGACCAAAGGAGAGAAGAGATACCTGCAAAGTGAATGTGGAGAAGGAAAAGAGGAGCCTAAACGGATCTACATTAGCATTGATTAATAGATCATTTTAATTCCTATTGATCTCTAACCACTTCAATAGTTGTAAAATCCCCTAACAGGGTAGCCTTAATTGGCTTGATTCAAAATCCCTTAAATCGGGTGGTCTTAACCGGCTTCATTCAAATCCCTTAACCAGGTAACTCGAGGCTAATGAGTTCTAAGAAGCTAGAGAGCTTAGGAGATCCTTTCAGCTATTGAGTTATTGAAATCCTCTAACAAGGTGACCCTACCGGGTTTGACCCTTAACCGGGTGATCCCTAACAGGATCGGTTCCTACCAGAACCTATTGTAATATCCTTAACCGGACAAGGCTCCTAATAGAGTGGACTTCTAAAGAGTTCAAAAAGCAGCTTGCGGGTATTCATCCCCACCATGGTTTTTCCCAGTTGGGTTTCCATGTGAAAAATATGTGTGTCATGTGAAATGCTTGTGTCTTGTGATGCTTTGTTTTACCTGTTAAGCACATGAAGGTTCTATGTTTTATGCCTGTCTATAAAACATATTGAACTCATTGTTGTGAAGATCTAATGGTCAGGTTTACCTGTTTATGCATGAGAATATAATGATACTGTAGTATTGAGCTAAGAGGAAATTTTATTGAGTGACCAGTTCATGACAAATTGAGTTGTACTAGATGTTACCGGTTGCACTCTGTTTTACCGGTATCCCTATTTTTCAGTCATTTGGAGTATCTGTTGTCAAACCGGTTTTGGACTGTATTTGTGCTTGTACTAACTCACCCCCCCCTCTCAGTATCGGTTTGGTACTAGTGGTTCATCATTGAGTTATCACAACTAAACTTTATCACAATCAAAGACAAGCGTGAACATGAATCCATCAATGTAACAACCAGAGCTCAAAAATATGTCTTGAAGGGGCATACGTCAACAACATACATCATACCCAAGATTCAATATGATCTATTCAGTCAACTGCACAAAACTCTTGCTCAAATATCTATACGGGAGTTGCTAAAACTTTCACCAAAACACAAAGACATCTTGGAACAAGCACTATTAGAAACAAATGTACCTCAAGATCTGGATGTTGACAAATTCCAAGCCATGGTGGCTCATATGACAGGACCTCATAACCTCACCTTTTTTGAGCATGATAACATCTCATTAATCCATCCACACAATACTCCACTCCACTTTGAAGTCTTGGTCTACAAGCATCGAGTCAAAATAGTATTAATAGATGGAGGAGTTGGACTCAATATCTGTACCTTGAAACTTATCCGTACATTAGGCTTCTCTAAGCAATCTATTGATCCACGCAAAAAAAGATCACTATCAAAGCATATGATGACGAAGAGATATCATTGAAAGGAATAGTAATATTGCCAATGCAAGTAGGACCAATACAAAAGGACACGATGTGCCAATTCTTAGACATAGACCTTACATACAATATCTTATTGGGTCGACCTTGGATACATGAAATGCAAGAAGTAAACTCTACTTATCATCAGTGCATTAAGTTCCCCTAGAATGGGCAGGAGATTTCTATATTAGTAGATCATAACCCTTTTCAACATTGTAATGCTATGGGGGAAACCCAAGACAACTTGGTTCCACATAATAGAGAAAAACAAAGTTACTCAGCACCAAATCTTCAGCAAGAAAAATCTAACTCACTAGCTATGGATTTCAAGCAGAAAATGAAAATCAAAGAGCAAGGCATGGGAGAATATTCTTTGGAACCCTTGTGTTTGGCCAACTTAACGGCATCACCTAAATCTCACAGATTACCTACAGCATCAACACATCAAGCAACCCAGCCCATCACCAAGTTTGATGGAAAATTTATTCAACTAGGCACTCTAGCACATGAATCGGAGGAAAAATACATCCTTAGTTGGCTATATAAAGATGAGGAAGAAGACAGAGCAGATACTATGGAAATAGCTATACCAACACACCTATATGGAAAGGGCTAATTAATCATGCAACAAATGGGATACAATGGCAAAGGACCTATCGACAAGCGTCAGGAAGGCGTCATGGAACCATTAGATCCTCCTTCACAATTCAATAAAGACAAAATAGGATGGGCTATGAACTCACTCTACCACCAAAGAAGACACCAAGCAAATACCAAAAACCTTAGTGGAAAGAAAAGAAGAAATACAAGGAGGACTTCTGGTAGGAAGCACTATTTGAATCAACAGAGACACTACGCAAAGAACGTGAATATCAAGAACGAAAGCAACATCAAGAGAAACCCATCAATCAAAAGGAGGCATCTACTGTAGAAGTACATCATGTTCAAGAACCAATGTCTGACGAAGAGGAATCACCTTCCGATAACATCATTCCTCCCCGAAGAGAGATAGCATATGAACAAATGCAAAGAGTGGAAGTAGGATCTGACATAGAATTAGAGAAAACTATAAGACTTGTATCAATCATCAAAGACTTGTTTTCACCCTACAACATACCCATCCATGGCATTGTTAGAATCTAGGATAATACATCTGAGACTGATTCAAATAAATATGAATGGGGCAGTTGTTCTAATGTTACTGAAGATATTGCTGCAAATGACAGTCATACACCCATCTCTCAAGAAGAACACAGCATAGAATCTAGACCACTTGAATTTGGTCCACAAAATATCTATGACGCCAAAGAAAATGAGCATCGACATTATGAGCAAGTCTACATAGAAGATTATACCATTGAAGACCTCGACAAAATCCTTAACTTCTTTAACACCTTAGACAACCACGATGATACCTCCATCCTAACACTTACGACAGCTGAAATCGATCTGCCTAATGATTCCTTACCACTTGTCTTTCCTGACCTCATAGACTGGGACGAACCTGAAACTTATGACACACCAATTTTCCCAAAAGATGAATCCATTATCCATTACTTCTATATCGTTAACCTGGAAACAAACTCTACTAGTGAACAAAGTAATGACATCTGCAATCAGGGGAGTGCCAAGTCTCTCAATCGCAAAAATGAACAAAATAAAGGATCTACTACTGAAAACCAGTCACTGGCAGCAATAGATCACCAAAAAGTAAAAATAAAGGATGCATCTGAGGGTGAAAACCTTTTTAAGGCATGTAAAGATGGGAGACTTGACACTCTTCCTGAACATTATCAGGAGTGATCACCCATATTGATTGAACCCACTCAATCAATCAACATTGGTATAATAGAAGCAGCCAAAACCATACACCTTGTAGGATCTTTGACAGAGGAAGAAAAATCAGAGTTTATCAAATTTTTCAAAGAAAAGAAAATCAACTTTGCTTGGTCATATGCAGCTATGCCCGAAATTGATCCACAATTAATCATGCATCATTTGTCCATTGCTCCAGGAGCTAAGCTAGTCAAGCAAAAATTGAGAAAGATGAATCCATATGTAGCACTCATGGTCAAAGCTGAGCTGAAGAAACTATTAGACATCAGATTGATTCGACCTATCGCATATGCCGAATGGATTTCCAACATCATACCAGTTTCCAAACTAGATGGCAGTATCAGAATATGCACTGATTTTAGAGATGTCAACAAAGCCTGTCCAAAGGATGACTTTCCTTTACCCAGTATCGACATAATTGTGGACCTCACAGTAGGCCATGCAATGCTATCACTAGTAGATGGATTTTCAAGCTATAATCAGATTAAGATAGCCCCAGAGGATCAAGATAGAACAACATTTACCTATCCTTGGGGAACATACTGTTGGAATGTCATGCCTTTTGTCTTAAAGAATGCAGGAGCAACTTATCAACGAGAAATGACGACAATCTTTCATGACATGATGCATACCTTCATGGAGGACTATGTAGATGATTTACTAGCTAAATCATTTACCCTAGCAGAACATCTCAGCATCTTAGAGAAGATTTTTGACAGATTGGAGAAATTCCAAGTCAAGCTCAACCCTAAGAAGTGTGTCTTCAGGGTTACATCAGGCAAGTTACTAGGCTACATAGTTTCAGCAAAGGGTATTGAAGTGGATCTAGCAAAGGTTCAAGCCATAATGGAAATGCCACCACCTAAGAATATCAGCCAGCTCAGATCTCTACAAGGATGGCTCCAATCAATTAGGTGATTCATTTCTCAACTAGCAGATAAAAGTCTACCATTCAATCATTTGCTACATAAAAATGTACCATTCAAATGGGAAGCCAAATGTGCAGAATCATTCTACCAAATAAAGCAATATCTAATGAACCCACCAGTTCTAGTACCACCAATAGAAGGGAAGCCACTCATTCTCTACATATCAACAACAGATATATCACTGGGGGCATTATTAGCACAATAAGATCAACAAGGCAAGGAATGAGCTATCTATTACATTAGCGGGACATTAAACAGATATGAACTCAACTATACATTCATTGAGAAGGCTTGTCTAACAGTGGTATCTGCTTCTCAAAAGTTCTGGCACTACATGCTAGCACACACAATCAAGCTCATAGAAAAAATTGATCCTCTCAAATATTTACTTAGCAAAGCAGCTCTTACAGGAAGATTGGCTAAATGGATCATGATTCTCAGTGAATTTGATATCCACTACACAGAGAGATGTGCTATCAAGGGACAAGCAATTGCAGATCAACTAGCTGAAGCAACGCTATCTATAAAACAACCAATGGAGATCAACTTTCTGGACATGGATGTTCTTTCTATTTCCACCAAACAATGGACCCTATACTTTGATGGATCCTATACTCAACATGGCTCGGGTGCTGGCATTCTGTTCATCACTCCTGATAGGAACACCATACCAAGATCATATCAGCTCATGTTTCCATGCACAAATAACATTGTTGAATATGAGGCACTAGTTATCGGCATCAAAATGGCTGTGGAATGGAGAATCACAAAATTAAAATTCTACAGAGATTCCCAACTATTCATCAATCAAATCAACAATGACTATTAGATGAAGGACGACAAGCTGCTACCATACAAATGAATGGTGAATGATTTCAAACAATATTTTGTACACATCACCTTCGAGCAAATACCAAGATTGGACAACAGAGCAGCCGATGCAATGGCTACTATCGCTTCACTACTACAAATTCCAGAGAAACAGAGTCGTTATGAGTTTCTGGTAGAGCAACTATTCTCCCCAGCCTATGACCATTCCAAATCCCATGTTATCTATGCCTTGACTGGTTCTAACTCTTTGTTATATAGACCAATATATGACTATCTTAAAAGCAATATCCTACCCATTGACCTATCCAGAAACCAAAAACACAACTTTATCCAGCAAGCCGCCCATTACACTCTCACTGCTGATACTCTATACCATCGAGGTCCAGATGGTACTCTTCTTCATTGCCTTGATCGTAATGAATCTGACTCTTCTTTACAAGAGCTTCACGAAGTTATCTATGACACACATTCAAGTGGTCCTACTCTTGCTAAAAAAATTCTAAGAATGGGATATTACTGGCTGACAATGGAAAAAGATTCTTACCGTTTTGCAAAGAAGTGTCCTAAATGCCAAATCCATGGCAATCTTATACATGCACCAGCATAGGAACTGTAGCCATTCACAACATCCTGGCCCTTTTGTCAATGGGGATTGGACTTAGTCAGAAAAATTCATCCTTCATCTTCAAATGGACACAAATTCATTATAACTGCAACAGAATATTTTACCAAGTGGATTGAAGCGGTCCCCATGACCATAGTGACTGGGAAACAAATTGCCTCTTTTATCCTTAATTATCTAATCTGCAGATATGGTATTCCAAGTTCCATCATCATAGATAATGGATGACCTTTCAAGAACCAAGATGTGCGAGAACTATGTGAAAATTTCAAAAGACAACATCATTTCTCTACACCTTACTACCCACGGGGGAATGGTCAGGCAGAAGCATCCAACAAGACAATATTAAAAATCTAAAAGAAAACAGTGAATGATGTCGGCAAAGATTGGCATGTACAACTCAATCCAGCACTTTGGGCATACAGAACTAGCATCCGCACACCTACGGGTGCTACACCATATTCATTGGTATATGGATCAGAAGCAATTTTACCCCTGGAGGTAGAAATTCCATCTCTCAGAGTCTCTTTAAAAGGTCTCATTCTAGATGAAGAGTATCGAGTCAACCAACTGCAAGAGCTAGAACTTCTAGATGAAAGATGCCAATGTGCCTACACTCACCTCAAAGCATATAAAAAATGCATGTGCAGAAGCTACAACCACAAGGTCATCCCTGGAATGTTTAAAATTGGCGATTTAGTACTCAAGGAAAATCCTACAAATCAACAAGATCGAGAAAAGAAAGGGAAATTTGAACCTAACTGGCTAGGTCCCTATGTCATTATATCAGCCTATGGATCAAGTTCTTATCAGCTAACAACTTCAGAAGGAGATGTGCTCGACGAACCAACTAACAACATCCATCTGAAAAAATACTACACCTAAGCAGTCTAATGCACGAAAAAGTTGAAAAAAATAAAAAAATATCAAAAAACAAGAAAAAGCAAATAAAAAGGTACAATAAAAGCAACTGGTGAAAACCTGGCAATAGGTGCTATTACGAGAAGACAACTCCTCTATCTATCTATCTTAACAAACCATCCAGCACTATCAGCCATTGCCCGCCATTTTCATCATGCTATCTAGGACATACTTAGCATAGTCACTATCCTGGTTTGTCCACAAATCTTGTCATCGTATTCCACCATGGCTTGGTAATCACTATACACATCCGTATTAAGAGGAAAAATCAGCTAGGGGCAACATTAATCAAAACTTGCAGCAAACTCAGACAATCATATCTAACAAACAAATCAACAAATCACACAAGCCAACATTGATCACTTAAAAGGATACGCAAAACATGATGGATGATTTTTTGAAGTATCAAATGTTTGCATCTTACAAGAAGTTTTGACTATTTTGCACTTGAACGTTTTGAACTATTGGATCCTCTACATTTTCTCAACGATGCATCAAGCTAGAGAAAGTCATGAGAACTCCAAGTTTTTTTAGTTTTCTGTCTGTGAGGTGATCATTTGTACTGTGCAAATACTTGTCTCGAGATGTGATTCAAAGCATATCACTGAAGACATGATTCCACTTTGTGCATACACATGGTTTAATCTTGTTTGTTTATACGCAAACCGCACTTAGGTTGTCCTGGTTCAATTATACCTTGACGCTTGTGCTGTCTTGCAAAATCAAAAATCATGTAAATTTTTCTCAGTTCATTATGGTTCAATTATACCATTATGCTTGTATAAATTTTCAACATATCCCAACAAATCAATGCTCAATGATGATAACTAGAAAGAAAGCAAAACATGTGACTATATAGGGATGACAAACGTAGAATGAGGATGCTCAAATTAGTTGCATATCATTTTACAATTAATTGCATATCATTTTACAATTAGTTGCATATCATTATCATACATCTCATTTTCAAGATAGATCTCACAGCATATCATATCATACATCTCATTTTCAAGATACATCTCATAGCATATCATATCATACATCCCATTTTCAAGATACATCTCACAGCATATCATATCATACATCTCATTTTCAAGATACATCTCACAACATATCATATCATACATCTCATTTTCAAGATACATCTCATAAACATATGCATTAACACATCATATTCATCACATATAAAATCACATACATCTAGGAATCACATAATCATCATAGAATAATCAAAATCATATAGAAAGCATCATCCATCACACATCACATGAGGATCAAGGAAAATGGTGTCATATATATCTCAAAAATGATCAATGTACAAAATATGTCATATCTGTGCCAATACAACAAAATGATCAAAATACAATGGAGATAACGTCTCTTAGGTATGACTATCTCTTGAAGGGGACAGTCTCACTACAGATGTCCCAGCACCTGGATCTCTAGGTGGATCCTATCTAGGAGGCCCTGTCACGCCTCTACTCTATGTCCTCGAATCAGTCTCTCGAGATCGATTGGATCTCGATGCTGTGAAACTTGGCACTCGGTGCTCCCTGGGCACCACATCCTCATAATGCCTCCTGTAGTACTCCGCCTCCTTGGCTCTCAAATCCACCTCTCTCAGGGTATCTCTCATCAAGCCACCCACAGCCACTCTCTCCAAGGCCTCTACTCGAGCCTCGGATTGACCCAACCGCTCCAGAATTGTATCTCGTTCAGTAGTCAGCTGTGTAATCTGTCGCTGATGCGCCAACAACTATGTCTGTAGATGTTGCACTGACAATTGCAAAGATCTAATCTGCACATCCTCCCGGTGCATTGGAGTCCGCATCTGCAAGGGTACCTGTGAAGGGGTACCCATGTCCCTCTACCTGTTCTCAGTGCTAGTGGAGGTAAAACATCTGACCTCCTCCTCTAGACCGGTAGTCTAAAATAATCATGCCCTCCCACCACCGCTATCACCTCTCCAACCCTCTCCTCACCCCCAGCTCCAATAGCCAATCATCCTCTCCCTCTATCCACCATAGCCCGTCGCACTACTCTCTCAACCCGTATCCCTCTATCACCACAATCTCCACCCCTATCTCCTCTCCTCCCCTGATCCAATCTCCCCCTATCCCCTCACCGACCTCGGCCACCTCCTCCACCATCTCCACCATCACCTCCTCCACCTCCCTCCTCCACCTCCCTCATCCACCTCCTCACCAGCGTCTCCCTATCTTTCAAACCTCTCGGGCTGATCATCCTCATCATCATCAAAAGTAGGAATCATCTCCATTGGATCAGATATCTTGGCCACTGCATGCACTGCAAATAGTGTTGCAAACTCATCAGTCATCCCTGCATCCACTATCTCAGGGGCATAGTCCCATATCTGGTTGGCTAAGTGAAAGAACTCCTCAACTGCCGCCACACTATCAATAGTGGGTCCCCACTCTGGAACATCCAGTCTCCATCGAGCATATAAACATGCTCCCTATGGTATCCCCTGTTATCGACCATACTGCCGCAACACCTGACTATGCAAAAATCTCTCAATAATAAAGGGTGTCTGCCCTATCAGATATCTGGACATATATACATAGGGTATCTCCATCCCATCCTCCACCCATACCTCACATCTTGTATATGGTCTCGAAACAACCATATCAATGTCATCTAGCACTCTCCTCCAATACTCTAGTTTGCCCAGCTTACGCTGGACAACTATCCCATGATATCCGTATGCATAAGCACACCCAACAGGCCTATCTTTGTTTGCTAGTGGTCTGGTTGTGGGAATATTCTCCCACGCCCATATCTATAGTAGTGTCACTCCAGTAGATAGACTACTATACCCCAAGTACAGCACCTGATGCAAATCCCTATATAAGTGGGCCAGCATAGCCGACCCCCATGCAAATCGGCAACCCTGTGTCACCATGTCCTCCAGGACCAACCCCCATCCTACAACCAGTCCCTTTGACCTACGGTCGGGACATAAGAAACCACCTATAATCCTTGCCAGCACTGATGGTAGAGTAGCATAATCCAAATCAATGAACTCCTACCATGGGATCTCATATCTACAAATCATATCATCCTAAAAAATCTAGCACAAAGCCTTTGTACCACACTCCTCAGTCTGGTCATAAGGTAACAATGCACCTACCACAAGAATCTACAAAATATGGTAGCAATCCTCAAGTGTCACTGTAATCTCCCCTGTCGCCAAATGAAAGGTGTTCATATCACTATGCCACCTCTCAGCCAACGCTGTCAATAAACCTTGGTTAATGATAAACTGGGTCATCTCTAACAAAGAGGATAGGCCACACCTCTCAATGATATCCCTGTCAGCCTGTGTCAATCATGGTATCAATGACCATGGTCTCAGAAATCGCACTTGCGACTGAACCACTCCAATGCACTCCTGTCATAAAGCAAAACAAGTCCAATATCAGTTTTCTCATCAAAACAATTCATATCAACTTGAAACTTTGAAAATCTAATCAAGTTCCACATCATATCAATCCATTTTCATATCAAATCATATCAGCTTGTAACACAACTCAGGTTCCACAATCAAATCAACTTGTAACACAACTCAAGTTTCACATTCATATCAACTTGTAAAACAACTCAAGTTTCACATTCATATCAGCTTGTAAAACAACTCAAGTTCCACAACCATAGCAGCCTGTAAAACAACTCAAGTTCAACATATATATCAACTTGAAACAATGCATATCAAATCAAGTTCATATCCAACATCCATATCAAATCAACATCAGATCAAAATCAACTTGAAACATTACAAATCAAATCAAGTTATATCAGAACTCCTATTGAACAACTTATCAAAACAATGACAGCAGACACGCAGACTGACAATTCGCACCCATCCCAACAAAACTGGCATAAACCTACCAATTTTTCTTCATCCAAAAATTATACTTTTCCCAAAAAATTTCGCCATGCGCTAAACAATCATATCTACACGCTAGCCTGCACCTATGCACTACCCTGTTCTATCAAAGCGCTACCCAATTTACCCTACATGCTAGCCTGCACCTACGTGCTATCCCTTTTCCCCAACACGCCACCTAGACTACCCTTTGCACCACTTCTAGCCTATGCACTATCCTACTTGGTTCCTGTGTTGTAACCCTACCCCGCTGCGCTAGGTCACACCTATGCACTACCTATGCCTACCCATGCGACCCCCTAGGAACCCTATGCACTTGGTCTAACCTATGCGCTACCCGTTCTCCCCTACGCACTACCTTGTGCACCCTCTATGCTAACTTACATTGATGTGCTACCCTAACCTACGTAGATGCTACCCTAGATCCTAAAGTACTATGCACTGTAGAACTTATCGTATGCTCTACAGGTTTTACTCGACGCGCTAAACCATTAAATCTGCGTGACAAAATTGAAAACATGCCTAAAAATGACAAAATAAAAATCCACAAGGGGTCAAAAGGGCTAACTTACCAGTGGTCCATACACGGCGGGCCTCCGATACCTCTGAATGCACTCAAATCGATGTGAAGAATAGGGAACCGACATGTTGACTTTTCTCCAAGTGTCACTTTCTCCAAGGTCAACAAGCACAAATGAGACAAAAAGAAATCACTTTTTCCCTTTTATAGGGTAAATCAAAATTAGGGTTACATGGAGGAATGCATAAATTGCTCGTGGTGTCTCATACAACCCTAACAAACATCATTATCAGGAGATGAATCAAATAACCACATTCAACAAAGCCAAAAATTTTACAATGCAATGAAATTTATCAAATTTATCCAAATCAAATCAAATGTTCAAATTTTTGATTCATATCCTGAGGGGGCATTATCAACATCATTTATCAAATCTGGGGCACGACATGAAAATCTCAAAATGACATAAACACTGATCATAACCAAATCATGACGACACATCATTTTCTTTGAATCAACATGTGCACACACGTCACTTCAAAGAGGGGCAAAATGTAGACGTATAAAAATGACCATATTCCTAAATGAATATCTAATGTTCATTTTATCCCCACTCCTCTATTTAGTTAAATTTAATTTAATTAAATCACCCACATTCTTCTATTTTAATTAAATAAATTATTCAATTTATTTATTTAAATTCACTTAAGCCCTTTACATCATTTAATTGAATAAATCATTTTATTTAATTAAATCCCTTCTCTCTACTTTTTAATTAAATTTACATTTAATTAAATAGTTCACTCCAATTAAATAAATCTAATTTATTTAATTTCCCAACTTGCAACCAAATTGAAATAAATCAATTTATTTTATTAAATCCTATTATCCCCCATCCACTTGCATTTTCCTACATCTCCCACTTGCATCCTAACCCCCTTCCTAAATTCTTCTAGAATCCATCTAGTCCTAATCAGTTAACCCAAACCCATCAATTATCCCCTTTCCCTAAATTTGAGGAGGTCACTTCTCAAATTTGGAGTAAAGTCTTCAAAAGGCATTAAAGCCTTTATGCCTTCAACAAGCTAACTTGTTGAATACCCCAAAATTTGGAAGGACTCTTACAAATTTGTCCCCAAAGTCTTCAAATCATTAATGGTTAAATAACCCTTAGTGGCATGGTTAGAGACTTTTTGACTAACTTAACCCTTATCTAACCTAGGGGTCTCATCAAGCATTCATTTCTTTGACCATGGTTATTCCTTTAATCTTTGCACACGAATTTATCCTTTGGGTAAAAGCTATCCATTGGATAGCCCTAACCTAACCTTAACCCTTACCTTCTAAGGTAACCATGAGGTCTTCCCAAACATTTAATGCTTCTTACATCTCCTCTCAAGCAGTCTTATGTTGACAATTGTCACCATTTCATTGGTGAAAATTGTGAACATGGATTAATAACTTTCAATCCTGGCCCTTGATTAGCTCCTCCAATCTTGACCATCCATTGCCCTATTTTTACTATAAATAGAGCTCTCATTCCTCCATTTTAAGGATCCATCCAAGCTATTAGTATCTCATTTATGCTCAAATTTATCAATCCATCTAGCTTCTTTTTGTAATACGAATTAATCTTATAAACATTTTAGAGTATTTCCTTTATCATTAGCTTAAATCATTAACTAGTATATTATGTTAGGATAGTATTGCTACTAACCTCAAGCCATCTTATAATCTAGTTTACTTCATTTGTAAAATCGTGCATAGATAGGATGCATTACATGTTTAAATTAATCTAAAGCATCCCTCGTTCTTGCATTCGTCATCCCTAAGTCACTTTGCTCAGTGATCTGAGAGCAAAGGCATTGGCTTGAGGGATCTTGTGAGATAGAGAACCATGGAACCTACCTTGGGAAGTTGAGTCATTCTTCATGACTCCATAACTTGCACCAAGAAGTCTCGTGGGTGTGTGGACAAGCCTCTTTGGGAATCATTTTTCACATTTTGAGTTTAGTCGACCCGCTTTTCCCGCACATAGTTTATACATGGGAACATCAATCTATAAGCTTTTGGGATAGCGCATCCATTAGGAATGACAAATAAAATGCATGTGCATGATCCATGTTGTGTATATATAGGTCGTCAAAACAGAGTTTCCATGTTGAATTAGTAGTATGCAAAATGGCTACATCTAGAAACTCAATATGCAATGGTTCTTTATCTTGCAAAGGTGCTTCTATTAGCTTATCGGATATAACCTATCCTTTTAAGTCCTTCCTATCCAGATACTCAATATCAAACTCACTCAAAATCATAACTCATTTGACTAATCTTCCTGTAGACACCTAAAACTTGCACAACTAATTAAATGAATTTTATTCATTTAATCATCATTTATTCACCTATTAATTAGACTAAGGTTTGATTAATATCCCTATTCTTCTAATCAGCCTATTAATCAAATTAAAGATTTGATTAAAATCATTTTCTTCTAGCCTAACCTATAAAATTAAACTAAGGTTTGATTAAGTACGCTTTAGCCATTTAATTGAATAAATCTTATTTATTTAATTGAAACCCCATTTTTTCTCTTTTAATTGAATTTACATTTGATTAAAAAAAACCCTTTGCATTTGAATAGATCATTATTTATTTGTGAATAGTCCCCCCACTTGCAAAATCCTAAAATGCAAGTTGCACCCCTTTTGGCTAAAATAAATCCTTTATTTTATCCAAAAATGTCTATTTCCCTCCACTTGCATTCTCCTACATTTTCCATTTGCATCCTAATATTCTTCTAGAACCCCTCTAATTCCTCATTAATTAGCCCAATTCTTCTAATCATGTCACATCCCTAAATTTGGGGTAGTCAATTCTCCAAATTTGGGGAAAGTCTTCAAAATGTGTTGAAGACTTTACCTCCTTCAACAAGATAACTTGTCGAGTCTTCCAAACTTGTAAGGCTCTTACAAAATCCTTAAAGGTTATCTAACTTCCAACAAGTTAACTTCCAAAGTCTTCAAAGGCATTTAATGCCTCTTACAAGATATCACCCTAGCCCATGATGGTTGTCCCTTTGGCCATCGTTCAACTTTGCACAATAGTTTACCTCTTGGACAATAGAATGCTCCCTTAGATAATATCATTATCCAATGATGTCATTCCTTGAGGTTATCCCTAATGCTTACTTATCATCTAATGCTTGCTTAGCATCCTCTCAAGCCATCTCAAGGTGAAATTTGTCAACTTGGAATTGGATTGAATTCCCCCCATGAATTGATAACTTTCCATCCTAGCCCTTGTTGAGATTGTTCAATCTCAACTATCCATTTCTCTATTTTTCCTATAAATAGAGCCCCTTCCTTCACTCTTGAGGGATCCATCATCTTGTGCATAAAACTTATAGTCATTTTGCAGGTTATCAAGGAGCTCAATTTGTCATCTTCAAGCACTTAGATCATCTTAGATGCATGCTAGTTTAGCTTTCATCATGTTGACAGTATCATGTTAATCCCATTTTCATGCTAGCTTAATTCATAACCATTGTATATCAATTTCATAAGCAATCTCCATGTTAATTTTATTAGCACACCTAAGCTTTCAATCTGGAATCAATCTTAGTCTCATATCGAGCATTCCATCTTGCATTGCATCTTTTCATATCATTTGGTCAACTAGTTATGATCTTAGTTGCATTCATTTTCATCTTGGCATATCCTTCAATCTCGTTCTTTAGGTTGACATCTAAAAGATTGAGTGCTCTTCCAAGTGAGAGCCACCTTGTATCTTGAAGATCCTTGGAGATAGAGGAACATGAGATGTGCTTGGGGTTCTTGATTTTGAAGCTAACTTAGTTTAGTTTCTATTTTGATTTCTAACTCTAACATAATGTTTCATGTATGTGTTTGATTCTCTTTTGCAAATTTCACACTTTTCAACATACATTTTTGGGGCCCACCATGGGGCTCAACCCCTAAATTTATTAAAATGTTAACCATTTTGTGTTGGTCCGGCTCAGAATTTGATAGAATCTTTTAGCGCATACATTGACTATTGTAGCACATATGTGGTATGAAGTAGCACATCTACGCTCTGTTCTAGCGCATAAGTGCTCTATTCCAGCACATATGTGCTTTGTTACATTGCATATAAACATTCTTTTAGCGCATTTGTTTCATGTGGATTTTCTGTCTTTTCTGACTTTCTGTCTAATAAACTTATTTTAGCACATACGTAGTCTTTTTTAGCACATATGAAGCACTCTGTAGCACATTTGTCCTATGTTATAGCACATATGTAAGATCTTTTAGAAAATACATTCTTTGTTGTAGCGCATTTGTAATAGAGGCAAAAATTGTTACCCAAACTTGGAATTTAGGCTTGTCTAAGCCCACAAGGGGATTTTATTCTTTGCTAAATTCTTTTCTTGCAGGTTAAAGGAGTTAAATTTAGAGTTTTTATTTATTTCTAGCTTTCTTTTAAGTTGGTTAAAAAGAATTCATATTTCCTTTTTGGTTAAAAAAACCTCACAATTTTGTTCGGTGCTCTAAAATAAATCAAACTTGTCTTTAGGGCTCTAAAAAGAACATCACTTGCAAAGGTTAAAAAAAAACACAAATCAAACCTTCATTTTCTTGCAAGTTAGGAGCAAAATTACCTCAATTTGGGCTCTAAAAAGAACAACAATCTTTCATTTTCTTGCAAAGATAAAATTCACAATCAATCTTTATTTGCAAGTTAAATAGAACAATCAACTTGTGCCTTTTGCAAAAAGATCTACTTTATTGCAACGATTTTCATTTTGTTGACCAGGATTTCCAATTCCTAGTTTATAAAATCATTGCTATGTGGACTAAAAGAACACCATGTTAGATTAAAGAAACATCTCCAATTAGGACTTAGAAACCAATTGCTTTGAAAGCGTAAAAAGAACTTTGTGTGCTTTGTCTTGAGTGGTAGGTATATTTTCTCCCCTTAATTAGGTGACCAAAAAGCCAAACCCACTCTTTTCATGCTTTATTTACTTTCAAGCATTTAAAACCTTTAGAGGTCATGCCTTCCCGAACACCTTGAGGGGGCTAGTAAGAAGGGAATGACCCAAGTGGACAATGGCTAACGCCAAGTTTACCAACCCACTATAATCAAATGTGGAGGCTGATGAAAATCCCCTCCAACTATAGTGTGTATTTGATAGCCTTCCGCTAATATCGTTCTAATGTGAAAATCCTTTGTTTTAAAGGTTGGGAAGTCTCTTAATTGAGTTTATCATTTTCCACATCGAACAAAACCTTTACTACAAACCATAGAAGTAGAAACCTTGAGCTAAGTCAGTTGCCATATATTGGCAATATCATAGTGCAAGGGTGGGGAAGAATCTACCCCCAAGATCACTCACCATACATCTCCCAAGATAACTACTCAATTGAGGAGCAATCCTCTTTGGGTTAATTTCTAGAAAAAATGCAAAAAACCGGGCACCCCCTAGGGGGTGACACAACTATTTGTGCTGAAGGAGTATTGAGCTATGGGTTATGGTATTGTCAATAACCCTTGAATAAAGAGTCTACTTGATGTGTCTTATTTGTATCCAAACCAGTGAAAACATCGGGGATTTGAACACATCCTCAAAGAACATACACTAAATTTTTAGCATTAGGATGACCATTGTCTTCACATGTGCTATGTATTCTTGTCACAAATGTTAAAACATCTTGCAAAAATATCAATCAATCAACTAAAACATCAGTTCAAACAAAGAGAAATCATAAGTGGGGGAGATTTTCAAATCCAACAAAGCACCTTTTGAGGTAGTTATCAACTTTTCAAATATCTTTAAGAAATACTTTCATCCAACAAGATTAGAGGAGTATCAAACCAATTGATCACAAGTTATCATCCAAACTATCTCAACAACAATACCTAGCTAGGTATTCAAGTTTGTCAAATTTCATTTCCATATTGGGAAACTTGATCCATATCATTTGACATACTTTGTCATAGGGGAGTATCAAAAAAACCCTCTATTAGGACTAGTAAGCTTGAGTATCAAAACAAAGTATCCCTATCAACCACCAACATCAACATTTTGATCATTTGTATGGCCACTCCTCGTATTTTGAGAAGAAGAAGTCTTCATCAAAAGGCTAAGTTGAAGAAGAGACAACCTAGTCCTAGGGAGCTTATCAAGAGTAGAAAGTATCTATAAATTAACCGTCAACTCTTTGTATCACATCGTATCTTCTTACATCACATGTGATTATATCTTCAAGGAAAAACCAATGAGTTTGACAAAGAGCCTTTGAGAAGTAGGGCTTATACTAAGAATTCAACATTCAACCAACCTCTCAACAAAGGAGGAAAAATCAGTCTTGCCTTCTTTCCAAACATTTGCATCACTTACAATGAATCTTGACCCGAACCACCAACTCCAATAAGAGAGAAAGAAATATAAACCCCACTAAGAGAAGAAGGACTCACTTATTGAGAAGCATATCAATGTCTGTTTTCACTCGATCTCAGAAAAATAAAAAGTGGGACTCACAGCCAGAATCAAGCATGAGTCGTAGGGGGTCCAATCCTTTTTATGAATACATGCATATGGGGGAAGATGAGATCACCGAGGATCTCATCAAACAATGCCAACGAAGTGCCACCTTCCAAAAATTCATGGAAAGGCTTATAGAATCAGACAAACAAAAATACCTCCTCATGCTAAATAGTAAAGGAGTCAAGATTCTCGAGGATTTTGACATGGAAAATTCAAGGAATACCAATGAAATAATTCCAAGAACAAGGGCAAGGACCTACACATTCAATACTCAAAATCAAGAGCACTTGGGAGGAGACAACACCCATGACCAAGACAACACCCATGACTGAGATGATACCCATAATCACGACAACATTAGTGAACAAGGGGATGCCAATCATCAAAGGTTCAATGATGAAAATTTTCCCTTATCCAACATCACACAACAAATCAAATCACTCCAACGACAGATGCAGGATATGCAACAAGGGTCCACAACAAGGTACTATTTGGAGGACATTTGTCCTTATTGTTTTGATAGATGATTAAACATGGTGCCCTTTCCACCAAACTTGGATATACCAAAGTATGACAAATACAATGGTAGGAGTGATCCATGTGATCAAGTTAGGGAATTTTGCACTATGAGCTTAGAGTTTTCCCATAATGACACTTACTTGATGAGGCTATTCCCAAGAAGTTTGGGATGACAAACAGTGGAGTGGCTTTCAAAACTCACACCTCTTATCAGGTCATTTGATGAGTTAGTGAACAAATTCATTTCACAATACTCTTATAATATCCAACACGATGTCACCATGCTTGACCTATGCAATACAAAACAAAAGAACAATGAAACTTTCATGGTGTTCTTACAAATATGGAGGCGCATGGTCTCAAGGTACCCACATGATGTGCTTGAAAAGGAGAAAATGGAAATCTTTATAGACAATTTGAATGAAAAAATGAGTTATCAACACAAATTACAATGTCTACCTAGTTTTTAAAATTTAATCGAGAATGGCATTCAAGTAGAAGAAGCCTCAATCAAAAAGGGAACCTTTAAGTTCTCTAGGGAAGGTACTAGTTCATAAAACAACAACACCTATAACAATCAATACAACAACAACTTGAACAAGTCCAATTTTTGGACTAGGAACAAGAATGTTGTTAATGATGGTGTGGTTGATGCCAACAATGTAAAATCCAAGCAACTAGTGCTAAATTTATCAGGTAGTACAACACCCAACAATAATCAAAGAAATATCAATCAAGGCACTAACAACTATCAGCACCCTACCTATCAAGGAAATAACAACAATCGAGGAAACAACAACAACCAAGGGAACAACAACAATCAAGGGAGTAACATAAACACTCCACCTCCCCAATATCAAAGAACTTTTACACCATTGGGAAAAACCCTAGAATCCATATTTCAAGAGCTCATAACAAACAAACTCATCACATCACCAAACATAGGCAATTTTGAACCTCAATTCGAACCACCATGGTGGAATGAATCGCACTATTGTGACTATCATTGAAATA
This sequence comes from Cryptomeria japonica, assembly GCF_030272615.1. Classification (NCBI taxonomy): domain Eukaryota; kingdom Viridiplantae; phylum Streptophyta; class Pinopsida; order Cupressales; family Cupressaceae; genus Cryptomeria; species Cryptomeria japonica. The sequence continues at coordinate 479,643,428 of NC_081413.1, forward strand.
AGGGGCATCGCACAAATTATTTCCTAAGGTTGAAGAGCCTAGTTCAAGACATGATAGACAAGGGTGATATAATGGTTGATGGTCATAAGACCAATGGTGATCATGAGGGCTTCAAAGATCCCCTTCCTAATAATGACAAGGGAGGAGCAACAACATCCAACAACAACAAAGGATTCCGCATAAACCACATCTACGACAATGTCATTAATCACATATCGGCATATGAAAACCAAGCGAATGTCATAAAAATCAAGGATAAACAATAACACGCATCGGTGAATGTGACAACAAGGGAACAAAAATATGTATTGAAGGGGAGCACATCTAAAGCAACAACCCTTCCTAAGACTCAACACAACTTGGTAGACCAATTGCAAAAGACACCTGCCCAAATATCGATATTAGAGTTTCTCAAAATATCACCAACACATAAGGACATTTTGGAACAAGATCTCGTAGATACTACAGTTCCAAACAACCTAGACATTAATCGATGCCAAGCCATGATGGGACATATGATGGTGCCTCATAACCTATCTTTTTCAGAGCATGATCACATCTCTTTGAGTCATCCACACAAAACCCCACTCCATATCTAAGTTATCATCCACAAACACCAGGTAAAACATGTGCTAATAGATGAAGGAGCTGGCCTAAATATATGTACCTTAAAACTTATCCGTGCATTGGGCTTCTTAGAGAAAGCTATTGATCCCAAATAGAAAATCACTATCAAGGCATATGATGATGAAGAAAGGTCATCAAAAGGAATAGTGGTGCTATCCATTCAGGTAGGACCTATGTAGAAGGACAAAATTTGCCAAATCTTAGAAATAGACTTGGCATATAACATACTCTTGGGTCATCCTTGGATCCATGAAATGCAAGTGGTACCTTCTACATATCATCAGTGTCCCAAGTTCCCTTATAATGGATAGGAAATCTTAATATCAGCGGACACTAACCCCTTTCAATATTGCAACACTATGAGGGCATGTCAAAATATTCTAGTACCACATAACAGGGAGGCCCAAGCTTCCTCATCATACAGTAATCAGGAAAAACTCAAGTCTTTGTCCATAGACTTTGAAAAGAAGATGAAGATAAAAGAACAAGGCATGGGGGAGTATTCTTTTGAATCCCTATGTCTGTCACAATTACCCATATCACCAAGGTCTCATGGAATACCTTCAACGTCAAGACACAAAGAAGCACAACCCATCAAAAATTTTGATGGAAAATTTATCCAACTAGGCACACTCGCAGAAGAATCAGAAGACAAGGATATTCTCTATTGGCTATACAAAGATGAGGAAGAAACAAGAGCAATTGCTCTAGAAGTTGCCATCCCCACACAACAATATGGTAATGGATTTGGAATCATGCAGAGAATGGGATAAAAAGGAAAAGGACCTATTGGAAAGCATTAAGAAGGCATCACAGAAACAATTCAACCCCATTCACAACTTACCAAAGATAAATCTGAACTTGGGTATGACCAACATATTCAACCTGTACAAAAATGAGATCATCGTCAAAACCCTCGATGGAAAAAAAATGTAACACATAAAGAGGAATCATGGCAAGAAGTGATACATGAAGTAACTACAAAGACAAACAAAGAACAAAAAGATGAAGAATATGAGAAACAACTAGAGGAACTCGCTATTCAAAGAGAGGAAGCTTCTTATAAATAGATACATCACGTGCAAGCAATAACAGAACCTGATCAAGCCAGTAAAAAATTAATAACAAAAAGAATATTTAGAAAACAAAGAGAAGATGAATATGAACAACAACAAGAAGAACTTGCCATTCAAAGGAGGATCATGTTTATGAACAAATCCAAAGAGTGCAAGAACGCACAAAACTTGAATCAAGCCAAGCAACAAAACTTATATCAAATATCAGTGAACTCTTATCGCCATACAATATTCCTGTTAGATATAGTGGTGTAGCCTTAGAAAGTGATTCTGAGACAGACTCAAATGAATATGAATGGGATACTTTCTTTGATGTCACTGAAGAAATTGAGATAGATACAATCCACACATATACACCCATACAATCCACAACATATCTATGAGGCTACTGAGAATGAGCAATGTCAATATGAAATAGGCAACATTGAAGAGAGTACTATCGAAGACCTTGATATAGTCATAGAATATGATACATCCAATGACAACTATGACAACATCTCCATCAAGGCTCTTACAGCGGTAGACCTTGACCCACCAAACAATCCCCTACCTCTCATACATCCTAAGCTTATAGACTAGGAACAACTTGAACACATTGATATACCAACCTTTCAAAACAATGATGCCATTGTCCAATACTTATGCTCAGTCAACCCAGAAACATGCTCCACCAATGAACCCCATGATGATATCTACAATCAAAGGAGTGCCAAGTCTCTTAGTCACAAAATAAACAAAAGAAAAAATGGATCTAATGGTGAAAACCATTTAATGGTAGTGTTAGATCACAAAATAGTAAAAAGAAAGGGCATATCCAACAACAAAAACCTCTCTGAGGCACTAACGAATGAGAGACTTGACACTCTTCCTGAGTATTATCAGGAGTGATCACCTATATTTATTGAGCCCATTAAATCAATAAATATTGGTCCATCAGAGATAGAAAAAATCATTCACCTCATTGAATCACTCACAGATCAAGAAAAACTAAGTTTCATAAGGTTTTTCGAGGAAAATCAAATTAACTTATCTTGGTCTTATGCAGATATGTTGGGAGTTGATCCGGACCTCATTATGCATCACTTATCAATCACTCCAGGAGCTAAGCCTGCTAAACAAAAACTCAAAAATATGAATCCACATGTGGCATTGCTAGTCAAATCTGAAATAAATAAACTACTAGATGTCGGTTTTATCCGGCCTATAGACTATGCAAAATGGATTTCCAACATTGTACCACTCTCCAAGTCAGACAAAAGCATCTGAGTCTGCACCATCTTTAGGGACCTCGACAAGGCTTGTCCAAAAGATAATTTTCCTCTACCAAGCATCAATACAATTGTGGATCTCACGGCAGGGCACACGATGCTATCACTCATGGATGGTTTCTTAGGTTACAACCAAATAAAGATAGCTCAAGAGGATCAGGATAAAATAACATTCACATGTCCATGGGGTACATCTTCCTTGAATGTCATGCCTTTTGGTTTGAAAAATGTTGGTGTGACCTATCAAAGAGAAATGACAACAATATTCCATGACATGATGCATACTTTTATGGAGGATTACGTAGATGACTTTCTAGCCAAATCATTCACAAGATACGGACACCTGGACATTCTTGATAGAATCTTTCACAGACTAGAGAAATTCAATGTCATATTAAACCCTAAAAAGTGTATTTTTGGGGTCACATCTGAAAAACTCTTGGGCTACATTGTATCAAAAAAGGGAATCGAGGTGGACCCAGCAAAGGTTCAGGCAATCATGGAAATGCCACCTCCAAGGATCATTAATCAGACACAATCTCTTCAAGGAAGACTACTATCTATCAAAAGGTTCATTGCTCAACTAGCAAAAAAATGTCTCCCATTCAACCATCTACTTCATAAAAATGTCCCTTTCATATGGGATGACAAGTGTGCAGAATCATTCCATCAGCTCAAGCAATATCTCATAAATCTACCTATTTTGGTGCCACCAATGGTGGGCAAGCCACTCATTCTCTACATATCAGCAATGAAAGTGTCACTGGGGATTACTAGCATAGGAAGACTCGAAAGGAAAGGAAAGAGCCATTTATTATATTAGTAGGATGATGAATATCTATGAACTCAATTACACCTTCATTGAAAAAGCTTGTTTAGCTATGGTGTTCGCTTCCCAAAAGTTGTGACACTATATGTTAGCTTATACTATTAAGCTAGTGGAAAAACTTGACCCATTAAAATACTTACTCGGCAAAGCCACTCTCATAGGGAGGTTAGAAAAATGGGTCATTATCCTAAGCGAGTTTGACATTCAGTGCATAAAATAGAGGGCTATCAAAGGACAAGCAATAGCATATCAACTGGCAAAAGCACCACTACCAGACAATGTTGGAAAATGCACACTCCAATGAGAAATTGTAGGTGATTGAAGGTATTGTCATTGATGGAAACCTTAAAATAATGTGACACCAACAGGAAGACTCAGACACCAGCACCGGCAGACTCTACACCGGCACCGAAAAGGAAGATTACCAGCACCCTGGCCGACAAGAATTTTGTATAAATATATTTTGTAATTAATTGTTAAATATTTTGTAAGCCGACTTGGCGGATTGTAACATGACTCATATAAGTATGAGATCATTGTAGATCATTTAAAAAGTGGAAAATGAAAAAGATGATAGCAGACCTAACATGTGAAATATTGGGATAAGGGTTTATGTATATTGCAGAGCTTAAACCGGTACTGAATCTAGCATAGTAGATGTTGATCTGAAGCAGTAAAAGACATTGGATTTGTATAATCCAATTTTGTAAGTCAGCGTGACTTCTTTTGTAACTGAGCAGTGAGCTTTAGGCACTTGGCCTTCCTGCATGTGCAGGCCCCTATTGTAAATAGTAGTATTCCCTTATTGGCCAATAAGCGAATATTGTGGGTCACAAATCCCACCGAGGTTTTTTCCACACCGGGTTTCCTCGTTAAAATATTGTATTATGGTGTGTCTCTTATGTTGTGGTTGTTGTTCTTCTTTGCTGTATTAATTTTAGTTTACCGGTACACAGTTTTGAAGTACTTTTCATGTTATAATTCAAGTAAATTTATATATCGGTCAGATACTGATTCACCCCCCCCCCCTCAGTATCTTTGGGAATCCTAACAATTAGTATCAGAGCTTGGTCCTCTATTTTCAAAAGCCTAATAGCTTGAGGAACATCTTGACACCGGTAGAGATAGAAAACTTGAGAAAGCAATTGAAAACAACTCTTTGAGACTATGATTCAAAAAAGGTGAAGAATATCAAACTTGAAGATGATCTGAAGGCTGCACAGGATATTATTCAAGGACTTCAAGAAAATTTCACTATAGCAAAGAACAAAAGAAGAGAACTTTGTGAAAAGATGCAGAATGGTGAAGATGAAAAGGAAACTCTAAATGATCCGGTAAACAAGCTAAGACAAGAAAATAGTACAATGAAGAACGAGATGCAAGATATGACTATGAGATTTTGTAAAGAAATTGAAGATAGGAAGAAGAATGAAGAGGACTTGGTTAGAAGACTAAATGATGTTGGAAATGAAAATACAAGACTTAGTCATGAAAATGATATGTTGAAGACAAACTTGATGCATACACAAAATGACACAAATGAACTCATGAGACAGAAAAGAATCTTGGAGAATGAATTGGTTGTTGCGAATCAACACAAGGAAAAATTCAAGAAAAGTTCAGAGGAACTTGTTGACATGCTGAAGAATCAGAAACCTAATGGTGATATAAATGGCCTTGGCTTTGAAGTTGGTGAAAGCTCTGGTATTGCAAACAATCATGATCATAGTAAACCGGTAAGACAACCTAATGCTTACAAATTTGATGGGAAATTCTTTAACTGTTACAAGTATGGTCATCAAGAAAATCAGTGTAGATCTAGAAATTATCAGAACACTAATATACCCATCGGTCAATTCTCTAAGTGCAACAAAGTTGGTCATAATTCATAAAATTGCAGAATGAATGTAAGATGTTATGTTTGTGGAAGATTTGGACACTTATCTAATCAATGTAGACACATACCGACATAGGGTATGGGAAAGCTATTCAGAAAAACAATGTGACTTGTTATGCTTGCAACAAAATTGGACATATTGCAAAGTTTTATAGAAGTAAAGCATCACTGGCAAATAACAAAGGTCCTAGCTTGAAAGGTAAAGAAAAGGTTGAAGAGGTAAAGAAATAATTCTCAAAGTAATGGATCCAGAAGTCATATCAAAATATTGATGGGAATACTCCTCCACCGGCAGAACAGAGTATCACTTCACTGGCAGGAGACTCTTCATCTAACTAAAGGAAAATCCTTTGGGGGTTTAGCAACAAATTAAAAAATATGCTATTATTCCCTCGGTTGATGGTGAGAAGTTGGATTACTTCCTTACCAGCAGATGAGTTACGTTGTGACTTAACCAGTAAGCATTAAATGTGGTAGCTAGAGAAAATAGCATTATAAAGAAAGTGTTTTGGCTCCTTTTTCCATTCACCGAGCATTCAAATCTTTGAGAATGCGAAAATTCTTGAGCAAAGGCATCCTTAGCGAAAAAGTGAAGCAGTTCATCCAAGCACTCATTCCTAAGGCAGATTGAGGTATTTATAACTATGGCTTCCTCATCCACACCTAAATTTATTGCAAACACTATTGTGATTGAAGTAATCAAGTGCCCTAGACCCATATTCAAGCTTGTTCCCAAAATTGCGAAGAAAGATGATACCATAGGTGCATTTTCTCAAATTCCTAATGGAGTAGTATATGTTGAAGATCCTATAATATACATATATTGTCATATAGAGGAATTAGGAGATGATGAAATCAAGAACATGTATAAGGTTGTGATTTGTGATGTAAATGATAATATCAAACCGGAACACAAGGAAATAGAAACCCTAGGTTTTGCAGATATTCTGAGCATTCCTAATTTTTCTGAAGATGTGATAAGAATAGCCCTAAGCATAGTCCATGGTGAATTCTTTTGTTTAGATTCAATTCATAAGATCACCAAGGAAGTAGTTAGGGCAGTAACAGGCTTACCTTCCACCTATAGCAGACCTGACAGGACAAAAAGGTCTCTAAGGGTAAATGATGTGAAGGAAATCAATATCAGATTTGTCAATATGATTTTAGGCTACAAGGCTACACATGCAAATAGGTTAAACTTAGTATCAAGCCTATGTATTAAAAGTGCATACGACATGGTAAACAACAATGCAAGAATAGATGTGTGTGAATGGCTCAAAGATGAATTGATAAACAATCTAAAGAAGATCAAAGGAGATAAGAAAGGAACTTTTAGATTTGGAAATTTGCTTGTATGTTTAATGTTGTACATTACTAAGCAAGTACCCGGTATTGGTAGGAGAGATTTTGGCTTTGATATACCGGTAGGAAAACAACTATTGGATACATTGAACAACATGGGAGAAAACATAGACAAAAACATAAACGAACATTTTCAGGCACTAAAAGCTCGAATGAAGACTAGAATAAGGCTGTCATAGGCAATTGTGGATAAATATCAAAAGAAATATGTTTTGTAATCAAGAAAGATGAAATCTGGATGGAGGCAGGTGTCCCTAGAACTATCTGGGTAACTAAAATGGGATATGAAACAGATGATAACATCATTGAAACTTATGCAAAATCCCTCCTTGAAGCACCAAAGGAACCCTCTGAGAAAGTCTTTAGCAATGCAGAAACAAATGAGAGTAGCATTCAGTCTAGGAAAAGAGTTAAGAAATTTGAACAAATGGTAAGGAAAGGCACTAGACAAGCAAAAGCAATTAAGGAAGATGTATTGAAGCAAACTGGTATCAAAGAAAGTGAGTTGGAAGGACTTCAACCAGAAACTCATCTTTCACCGATTGCAACTTCCTCTGAGAGTAAGATACTGATGGTATTTAAAAGGGTGGAAAGGAAAAGAAAACCCTCACCGGCACCCTCACCCACACCCCAGAGAACAAGACAAAAGCAACAGGCAGTAAGGCCTCTAGTTAAGAAGTTGACTCCGAAGAAGAAGAAGGTAAAATAAGACATTTCTCCATTGGACAAACTCTTAAGTGAAATAACAGAGGATGGAAAGTTGAAAAACATTAGCAAACTATATAACACATTTTCCATTGATGACAGAGAAAGCATAGAAAATAGTGTAATCTTACACTTGGACATCTACAAGAAATTTTTGATGGAAATTGTTGATGAAATACCCACTGATCTCTACAGAAGACTTGAAGCTAGAAGGGTAGCTATTGTTGAGCTAGATAAGAAAATAAAAATTGAGAAATTACTTGCAGTTCACCCAGTGAACTCACCTGAAGAGATTGATCAATTAATCAGTGAGGCCAACCGGATAGTATTCTCAACTGGTCACCGACATGTAGCACTGATGGTAGGAAGAATGAATGAAATTTCAGAAGAGACTGCGGACCAATGGGACATATTCTTTGTTGAAAAAGAGAAACAAGAAGAACTCAAAAGACCCAAGACTATCAGAGTATATCAAAAGGACAAGGATAAAGGGAAAGGTAAAGAAGGTGGACCTCCTAACCTAGAAATAATAGATAACTTACCCCCACCTCCTTCTGATACTACACCGGTAGAATCAGTTGATACACAACCAAATATAGAGAGTATGGAGACTCCTCTAGAGGATACAAATCCTGAGTCTGAAATTTTGTATACCATGAATATAGATACACAAGAGGTAAACATTGTGGTAGACAAAGAGACCACTGAGGATAAGAAGGAAGATGTGGCTACTGAGCCACCGACTATAGATGTTGAGGTTAAGACTATAAATATAAGCACAGATATAGAGAAACTGGCAGAGGACACCACTGAGAAATTATCTAAAGCACTTGTAAACGAAACTGAAAAACAATCAGAGGTAAATATAGAGAAACTGGAAGTGCATACAGAGACTACATCTGAGAAAATGGCAGTTGAGAGCTCAGAGAAACCTTCTGAGACAAAGATGGAGAATTCATAACAGAAACAGGTTGAGACACAGGTTCAGACCGAGATAGTGCCACCAACAAAAACTGAAAGGCCTAAACCTTTGCTAATAGAAATGCATACTCAAATAGATCCTCCAGAGAGAGAGGAAAGCAAGGTTATTACCACAACCGGTAGCATGGAAACCATAAAAACAGTTGGCAGACTTCTGGTACTTCAATGACAGAGTTCAGACCAACAAATGTAATAGAAGTATTGTTGGATTCTATAAAGAAAATAACTGAGTGTAATGCACAAGCCTACAAGGCTATTGATGACACCATTCCTATTCTTAAATTGATAGCAACCAAGTACATTGTGGATAATAAAGATTTCTTAGGTCAACTAGACACATTGTCTAAATTCATCACCAGTAACATTTTGATAGTTGATCAAATCAATGAGGACACATTCAAAGAGAAAATGAATAAGGAGAAAATAAAGTTCTTTGAGGAAATAGTAAAGAAGAATAAGGAACTAATAGAAACCTTATTATCAGCACTAGGAGAAACAATTTTGGATTTCAAGAAAAGGTACAGGGATACATGCAAAACTGACATCTTGACAAAGGACATAGATTCAGAGATCAGCAAAACACAAACTGAGATTAACAATATTGTTGATAATCTAATAGGCACATCAGATTCATTTTTGGAAATAGAAAAGAAAATTGCAGATCTTGAAGAGAAAATTGAGATGTTAGAAAATGATAAAGAGAAAATAAAGCATAAGGCAAAGAGCTTAAAATGCAAACTAGGTCCTAAACTAGATTATCTCATTTCTTTGAGAAAAGAAATTTTTGAGGCTCTAGTCCTCAGACTCAAGACACCAGAAGAGAAAATGAACATACTCACTGGTATAGTTCAGAGAACACAAGCAGCATTAACAGATAGCAAAAGATTCAGCAACAGTTTAAATTTGGTTTTGGCAGATTTTTTTCAAATTGTAACCAACCGGTTACAAGGATCTAGGCAGGAACCACACTCCACTGACAGTGAATGACAACATTTGTCATTGATGTCAAAGGGGGAGTAGTGAGATGAGAATAATGATCAGAACAAGACATCATCAGCTCAGGGGGAGCATACATTTTTGACAACACAGTTTTGGTAAAGATATTTTGGCAAATTCTTTTTGGACATCATTTTGGACACTTTTTTATTTTTCTCATGAGTGTTGCCATCAATGCCAAAGGGGGAGATTGTTGGCAAATGCACACTCCAATGAGAAATTATAGGTGATTGAAGGTATTGTCATTGATGGAAACCTTATAATCATGTGATACTGGTAGGAATACCAAGGCATCGACACCGGTAGACTCTACACTAACATATAGATCACCGACACCAAAAAGGAAGATTACCGACACCCTGGCCGACAAGAATTTTGTATAAATATATTTTGTAATTAATTGTTAAATCTTTTGTAAGCCGACTTGGCAGATCATAACATGACTCATATAAGTATGATATCATTGTAGATCATTTAAAAAGTGGAATATGAAAAGGATGATAGCAAATCTAATATACAAAATATTCGGATAAGGGTTTATGTATATTGCAGAGCTTAAGCCAGTATTGAATCTGGCATAGTAGATGTTGATCTGAAGCAATACAAGACATTGGATTTGTATAATCCAATTTTGTAAGTCAGTGTGACTTCTTTGGTAACTGAGCAGTGAGCTCTAGGCACTTGGCCTTCCTGCATGTGCAGGCCCCTATTGTAAATAGTAATATTCCCTTATTGGCCAGTAAGTGAATATTGTAGGTCACAAATCCCACTGAGGTTTTTCCCACACCGAGTTTCCTCGTTAAAATATTGTGTTATGGTGTGTCTCTTATGTTGTGGTTGTTGTTCTTCTTTACTGTATTAATTTTAGTTTACCAATACACAGTTTTGAAGTGCTTTTCATGTTATAATTCAAGTAAATTTATATATCGGTCAGATACTGATTCACCCCCCCCCCCTCTCAGTATCTTTGGGAATCCTAATAGACAAACACCCACTACATGTGGAATTTCTAGATATAGATGTGCTCATTATTACACGAAAGCAATGGATCTTATACTTTGATGGGTCCTATACACAACATGGATTAGGTATTGGCATCTTGTTCATCACTCCAGAAGGACACACAACTTCGAGATCCTATAGGTTGATGTTCCCATGCACCAATAATATCATTGAGTATGAAGCTCTAGTGACAGGTATCAAAGTGGTTGTAGAGTTTAAGATCATAGAATTGAAAGTATTTGGAGACTCCCAATTGGTCATTTAATGAGGTTAGTGATGACTATCAAATGAAGGACAACAAGCTGATGTCCTATAAACACATGGTGGATGACTTCAAGAAATACTTTGTACACATCACATTTGAGCAGATTTCAAGTCTATATAATAGAGTTGATGATGCAATGGCCACCATTGCCTCACTCCTATAAATACCAAACAAACAGAATCGTTATGAGTTTCTGGTGGAACAATTGTTTTCCCTTGCCTACGACAATTTTTAATCCCAACTCATATGCCACATAGTCATTTTTGACTCACCCCTCTATGGAAATATCTACACCTACCTAAAAGACAATATCCTTCCACTAGACCTATCCCAAAACCAGAAACGCAGCTTTATTCGGCAAGCACCCCAATATACCCTAACCACTAGCATACTTTACTGTCAAGGTCTTGATGGTACTCTTCTTCAATGTCTTGATCATAACGAATCTAAAACTGCCTTGCAGGAACTTCACAAAGATATTTGTGGCACACATTCAAGTGGTCCTACTCTCACCAAGAAACTTCTAAGGATGGGATATTATTAGCCAACCATGGAAAACGAATCATATTAGTTTATCAGAAAATGTCCAAAATGCCAAATTCATGGTAATCTTATACATGCAACGGTCTAGGAGTTGCAACCATTCACCACATGATGGCCTTTCTCCCAATGGGGACTTGATCTCATAGGAAAGATTCATCCTTCCTCATCAAATGGTCACAAGTTTATCATCACGACCACTAAGTACTTAACAAAGTGGACTGAGGTAGTCTTGTTGACCATAGTTACCTACAAGCGTATATCTTCCTTTATTTTGAACTACCTCATCTTTCAGTATGGCATTCCTAGTTCTATTATCATGAATAATGGATGACCTTTAAAGAATCAAGATGTACAAGAACTTGTGAGCGATTCCATATCCAGCATCGCTTTTCAACACCATATTATCCACAAGGGAATGGCCAAGCAAAGGCCTAAAAAAAACAATCTTGAAGATCCTCAAGAAGACAATAAATGATGTTGGTAAAGATTGGCATGTCTAGCTTAATCCTGCACTTTGGGAATACAAAACAAGTATCTGCACACCCACATGAGCTACACCATACTCATTGGTGTATGGATTAGAGGCTATCCTACCTATTAAGGTAGAAATTCCACCACTCAAGGTATCATTGAAAGGCTTTGTTCTAGATGAAGAGTATCAAGTCAACATACTGCAAGAGATAGAGCTGCTAGATGAATGCCGACAATGTGCCTTTGATCATCTCAAGGCATATCAACAATGAATGTTTTGAAGCTACAATCACAAGGTCATACCAAGGGCATTCAAACTTGGTGATCTAGTCCTACAAGAAAATCCCCAAAATCAACAAGATCAAGAAAAGAAGGGGAAATTTGAACCTAACTGGTTGGAACCCTTTGTCATCATATTAGCTTATGGATTGGGGGCATATCAGTTATCAACTTTAGAAGGGGACGTGCTTAATGAGCTAACCAACAACATCCAGTTGAAGAAATTCTACACTTGAGTCATCTAATGCACAGATCAAGCAAAAAAGCAACAAAAAAATCAAAAAATTATTAAAAATTCATCACTGGGGTGAAAACTTGTTAAACAAGCACCTTGTGGCATAAAAAAATCAAAAAAATCAAGAAAAATACAAAAAAATAATAAATAAGTACAATAAAAACATGTGGTGAAAACTTGGCAATGTTGGCAAATGCACACTCCAATGAGACATTGTAGTTGATTGAAGGTTTTGTCATTGATGGCAACCTTACAATTCTATGACACCGGTAACGCAATCCATCGACACTAGCAAGATCAGACTCTACCCTGGCACTCAGACCACCGGCACCGGTAGTGAAAGGAAGCATACCGGCACAGAAGCCAACAAGAATTTTATTGATAATGTATTTTGTTTATTATTGTAAAAACATTGTAAGCCGACTTGGCAAGTTGTAAAATGACTCTTATATAAGAGATTTCATTGTAGAACATTGTATGATGTAGATGTAATTATGGATGAATGTAATTAGGCGAAATAAGGCAGACTTATTATGTGAATTATAGGTTAAGGGTTTATGTAAGAAGCAGAGCTATAAACCAGTACTGGATCTGGCATAGTAGATGCTATTTTGAAGCAGTACAAGACTTTGGATTTATATAATCCATTTTGTAAGTCAGTGAGACTTCCATTTTGAGCAGTGAGCTCTAGGCACTTGGCCTTCCTGCATGTGCAGGCCCCTCTTGTAGCAGTAATATTCTCTTATTGGTCAGTAAGTGAATATTGTGGGTCATAAATCCCACCGAGGTTTTTTCCACATCGGGTTTCCTCATTAAACTATTGTGTTATAGTGTGTTTTTCATGTGGTTGATTCTATCTTTGTTTATTGCATTACTTTCTATTTACCTGTACATAGTTTTAATTTGCTCTACATGTTTTAAGTTAAGAAATTCATTAAATTGGTTAGATACTGATTCACCCCCCCTCTCAGTATCTATGGGAATCCTAACAATTGGTATCAAAGCTTGGTCCTCTATTTTTAGAAGCCTAACAGCTTGAGGAAGATCTTGACACCGGTAGAGATGGAAAATTTGACGAAGCAACTAGAAGTAGCTCTCTCAGACTATGATACAGAAAAATTGAAAAATATCAAACTTGAAGATGACCTAAAGGCAGCTTAGGATATTATTCAAGCACTTCAAGAAAATCTTACCATTGCAAGAAATAAAAGAAGAGAATTATGTGAAAAGATGCAAAATGAGAATGATGAAAAGGAATCTCTTAATGATCAGATATGCAAGCTGAAACAAGAGAACATGACAATAAAGAATGAGATGCAGGATATGACTATGAGATTTTGTAAGGAAATTGAAGATAGAAAGAAGAATGAAGAAGATTTGACTAGAAGACTAAGTGATGCAGCAAATGAGAACACAAGACTTAGCTATGAAAATGATTTGTTGAAGACAGATCTGATGCATACACAAAATGACTCCAATGAACTTATGAGGCAGAAAGAGATCTTAGAAAGAGAACTAGTTACTGCAAATCAGCACAAAGGGAAATTCAAGAAAAGCTCAGAAGAACTTGGTAACTTGTTGAAGAATTAAAAACCTGATGGTGACACTCGTGTAATTGGCTTTGAAGTTGGTGAAAGCTTCGGTACTGCAAACACACATGATCATAGCAAACCGGTAAGACAACCTACTACTTATAAATTTAATGGAAAATGATTTAACTGTAATAAGTATGATCATAGAGAAAATCAATGTAGATCTAGAAATTATTTGAATACCAATACACCCACCGGTCAATATTCAAAATGCAACAAAATTGGTCATAACTCTGAAAATTGCAGAATTAATGTAAGATGTTATGTTTGTGGAAGATTTGGACACTTATCTAATCAATGTAGAACACAAACCAGCATAGGATATGGAAAGACTATTCAAAAAAATAATGTGACTTGTTATGTATGTAACAAAATTGGGCATATTGCTAAATTTTGTAGAAGCAAGTCCTCACCGGTAAACAAAGGTCCTAGTTTGAAAGGAAAAGAAAAAGTTGAAGAAGTTAAGCATGAATTTTCAAAACAATGGATCAGGAAATCAGAACTGAATGTGAACAGGAATACTCCTCCACCGGCGGAATAGAGTATCACTCCACCAGCAGAAGACTCTTCATCTAATTGAAGAAAATTCCTTGAGGATTTGGCAATCAAATGAAAAATATGCTATTATTCCCTTGGTTATTGGTAAGAAGTTGAATTTACTTCTATACCGACAGATAAAGTTAAGTGATTACTTAACCGGCATGCATTAAATATGGTAGTTGGTGAATTAACATTATAAATTAGTGTTTTTGGCTCCATTTTACTTCACCGAGCATTCAAACATTCAAAGAGCGCGAAATTTCCAGAGCTAAGGCATTTCGAGCAAAGAAGCAAAGTAACTCAGCAGTCAATCTTTCCAAAGGCAGAAAAAAGGTATTTATAATCATGGCATCCTCTTTTGTACCTGAATTTATTACAAATCCTACTGTAGTGGAAGTAATCAAGCGCACTAGGCCCATATTTCAGTTAGTTCCCAAGATAGCAAAGAAGGATGATAATGTTGGTGCATTCTCCCAAATTCCCAAAGGAGTAGTTTTTTGTAGAAGACCCTAGAATGTATATCCATTTCTATATAGAAGAATTAGGAGATGAAGAAATTAAGAACATGTACAAGATTGTTATATGTGATGATTCTGGTAATGTGAAACCTAAACACAAAATTATTGAAACCCTAGGATTCACTGAAATCCTCAGCATTCCGGATTTCCCCAAAGAAGTTATAAGGATAGTATTGAGCAGGGTACATGGTGCATTCTTTTGGCTTGATTCGGTTCACAAGATTACCAAAGAAGCTGTGAAAGTTGTAACAGGGTTACCCTCCACCAGTAACAGACCCGACAAGACAAAGAAGGTCTCAAATGACCTGGTAATGAACCTAATAGGTGCAACATCCGACAAAAGGTCTTTAAGGGTGAATGATGTAACTAATATAAATGTGATATTTATTAGCATGATTTTAGGATATAAAACCACACATGCAAATAGACTGAACTCAGTTTCTAGCTTAGGCATAAAAAGTTCTCATGACATGGTTAATGATAATGTGAAAATTGATGTATGTGAATGGTTAAAGGATGAATTGATTGATAATCTGGGAAAGATCAAGAAGGATAAGAAAGGGACATTTAGATTTGGCAATTTACTTATTTGCTTAATGCTACATATAACCAAACGGTGCATGGTATAGGTAATAAGAACCTTGGATTTGACATACCGGTAGGGAAACAGTTATCTGACTTATTGAACAACATGGGTGAAAACAAAGAAAAGAATATCAATGAGTATTTTCTAGCATTAAAGGCCAGAATGAACACTAGAGTCAGACTGAAATAGAAAATTGTAAATAAATATAAGGATGACATGTGTTTTGTGATTAAGAAGGATGAGATTTGGATGGAAGAAATTATCCCAAGAACAATTTGGGTTACTGAGATGGGTTATGAGACAGACAATCAAATCATTGAAACATATGCAAAAGCCCTTCTGGAAGCACCCAAGGAACCTAAGGAAGAGGTATTTGGCAGTGCAGAAACCATTGAAAATCAAATCCAATCCAAGAAGAGAGTGAAGAAAGTAGAAGCAATAGTGAGGAGAGGTTCAAGATAGGCTAAGGCTATCAAAGAAGATGTACTAAAACAAACCGGTATCACTGAAGATGAGTTGGAGGCACTACAGCCTGAAACTCACCTTTCACCGATAGCAACTTCTTCAGAGAGTGATATGCCTGCAACATTTAAAAGAGTTGTAAGGAAAAGGGAACCTTCACCGGTATCCAAAACCCTCACCTAGAAGAACCAGGCAAAAACAACAGGCAGTGAGGCCCCTAGTTAAGAAGACAACCCCCAAGAAGAAAAAGTTGACACCAAAGAAAAGGACTCAACAAAATATTTCTCCAATTGACAAACTTTTGGATGAAATAACAGAGGAAGGAAAACTCAAAAACATCAACAAACTATATGATTCACTATCAGTTGATGACAAAGAGAAGGTTGAAAACAGTGTAATTTTACACTTGGATATCTATAAGAAATTCTTGATGCAAGTTGTGGCTGAATTACCAAGTGAACTATTCAAGAGATTGGAAGCAAGAAGGCAAGCTGTTATAGAGCTTGACAAGAAAATAAAAGTTGAAAAATTACTTGTTGTCTACCCAGTTAACTCACTGAAGGAAATAGATGATCTAATTGCAAAGGCTAACCAGTCAGTATTCTCTACTACACACCGACATATTGCACTAATGGTTGGAAGAGTAAATGAGGTTGCAGAGGAAACTGCAAATGGATGGGATATATTCCTTGTTGAGAAGGAAAAGTATGAAGAGTATAGAAACCCCAAGCCAATCAAGGTTTATCAAAAAGACAAGGATAAGGGAAAAGGCAAGGTTGGTGGACCTCCAAGCTTAAAGATAATTGATAATCTACCCCCACCATCTCAAGATACTCCACCGGTAGCAACAACTGAAGATCAACCAGCTGATGAGAGTATGGATGTATCACAAGAGGATACAAATCCTAATTCTGAGGTATTATATACAATAGATGTTGATACTCAGAAAGTCAACATTGTGGTAGACAAAGACACAACTGGTAAGACATATATGCCTAGTGAGCCACCGGTAACTAATAACATAGATAAAATAGAAGGAAAACTGGAAGATGGTAACATAGAGCAACAAGCAGAGACACAAACAAAAACACAAACAGAGCAACAAACAGAACAACAAACAAAGCAACAGGTTAATGCAGAATCAGTGCCACCGGCAATAGGTGAACAAGACAAACAATTGCTTAAGGAAATGGAAACACAGACTAACCTACCAGAGGTCACTACAAGCAAGGATATTGCTCCCACCGGCGGAATTCAGAATGTTGGTTCCTCTTCTACAGGATTCAAGACAACAAATGTAACTGAAGTTCTTTTGGATTCTATAAAGAAAATAACAGATTGTAGTTCACAGGCATATAAAGCTATAGATGACACAATTCCAATTTTGAAGATGATAGCTCCAAAATGTAATGTAGATAATAAGGATTCTTTGAGTCAATTTGACACTTTGTCTAAGTATATTACTGACAACACAATGACAGTTGAACAAATAAAGGAAGAAGCATTCAAAGAGAGGTTAGAAAAGGAAAAACAAAAATTCTTTGAGGAACAAATAAAGAAGTGTACAAGGCAGTTTGACACACTTCTACCGGAACTGTGCAACACACTTAAGGAACTCAAAACTTTGTACAGAGATACTTGTAAGACAAACTTTTTGAAAGCTGACATAGATAGGAAAATGAGCAAGATACAGGAGTAAATTAATAAGCTAGCTGACAATTTTATTAATTCATCTGATTCATTATCAGTCTTCGAGCAAAAGATAACAGGTTTTGAGG
The DNA here is from genome assembly GCF_030272615.1 of Cryptomeria japonica. Taxonomy (NCBI): domain Eukaryota; kingdom Viridiplantae; phylum Streptophyta; class Pinopsida; order Cupressales; family Cupressaceae; genus Cryptomeria; species Cryptomeria japonica. Next base: position 479,661,440 of record NC_081413.1, read on the forward strand.
AAGAATTACTAAAGATAGAAAGAGAAAAGGAGAGAATAAAATGCAAGGCTAAGGATCTGAAATGGAAATTAAGTCCAAAATTGGAAAACCTAGCATGCTTAAGGAAAGAAATATCTGATGCATTAGTACAAGGACAAAAAACACCAGCAGAGCAAATGCAGCACCTCACCGGTACAGTTCAAAGAACAGAGGCAACAATAAAAGACAGTAAAAAGTTTCTTGAAAGCCAAAATTTGGTTTTGGTAGATCTTTTTCAAATTGTAACCACCCGGTTACAAGGTTGAGATAAGAAACTACACTCTATTAACACTTTGACAACCTTTGTCATTGATGCCAAAGGGGGAGTAGTGGAATGAGAAAATAATCAGCAAAAGACTCATCTGCTCAGGGGGAGTTCACACATTTTTGGTACACACATTTTTGGTAACATTTTTTTTGGACTTCAATTTTTGGATACACTTTTGAATTTTCTCATGAGTGTTGCCATCAATGTCAAAGGGGGAGATTGTTGGCAAATGCACACTCCAATGAGACATTGTAGGTGATTGAAGGTTTTGTCATTGATGGAAACCTTACAACTATGACACCGGCAAGGCAATCCACTGACACTAGCAAGATCAGACTCTACACCGGCACTCAGACCACCAGCACCGGCAGTGAAAGGAACCATACCGGCACAGAAGTCGACAAGAATTTTATTGATAATGTATTTTGTTTATTATTGTAAAAACATTGTAAGATGACTTGGCAAGTTGTAAAATGACTCTTATATAAGAAATTTCATTGTAGAACATTGTATGATGTAGATGTAATTATGGATGAATGTAATTAGGTGAAATAAGGCAGACCTATTATGCGAATTATAGGTTAAGGTTTTATGTAAGAAGCAGAGCTCTAAACCGGTACTGGATCCAGCATAGTAGATGCTATTTTGAAGCAGTACAAGACTTTGGATTTGTATAATCCATTTTGTAAGTTAGTGAGACTTCCATTTTGAGCAGTGAGCTCTAGGCACTTGGCCTTCCTACATGTGCAGGCCCCTCTTGTATGTTGGCATTATAACAGACAAGGGGAGATTGTTGGCATTTCAATAAGGATATTGAGAAGGTTGTTGATGATTATGGATATAATTGATTAAGGATGTTTACCGTCTTAACAATTTTATTTTGTCATTGATGTCAAGAAATTGATTTTCTGATTTAGTATGATGTTTCCATATCTTAAGAAGTATGTTTTGAAGAGAATTAAGATGTCGGTAAAAGACACAGAAAGAATGTGATGAATAAGGGGAGGAATAAGCTAGTCAATGGGCAACTATTACCGAGTTAGACAATGATGAGATCATGATGTTTAGATTGTTTTGATATCCTAAATATACTATTGTTTGTAAGGTTAATACTATACTATGTTACCGAGCAAAGAACCTAGTCGGTAAACCCTAAGGTTATCGCTATCGGTTAATGAAGGCGGAATGTCTACCGAGTGAAGTTTAGTATTTATCGAGTTGCAACCGGGTAATAACAGAATGCATTGGATGAATACATGTGTTATTTAATAAAGGAAGCTGATGAGTTGGATATGATTAAATGATTGATACAACGTGTATGAAGTTTGTTAAGGATCTATGGCATTGAAAGATCGGCAGGAAGATCTACAGCTCAGACTGAACCACAATACCCTAGCATAAGTTCCAAGAAATGTATGCAAGTTCCAAGGTGAGGTAAAACATTTTCAAATTGAAGGATACATTGAACCTGGTCAAGATTGAAGATCTGATGGCTATAATTGATCATGGGAAATGTGATCAAAGAGATTAAGTGGTTAGCAAATTGTTTATAAATAAGGAACTGTTGATAAATAATGGATGGGGGCAAGTGTAAGCATGGGGATGCTACATAGTGATTACTGAGCATAGAAGCTTGAAGACCTGTTTGAATAACAAAGTAAGAAGCCCAGCAGAGGGACAAGATAAGTCATGTGACTAGATTGTATTGAGCAAATAAGAATCTGCTTTAGCATTTTAGATACAAAGTTGCAGACATACTCATTACTGTTGTTTATTTGTAAGTGATAGAAAATCTCTTAACCGAGTGGACTTAACAGTCTTATTTGTAAATCCTCTAGCAAGGTGACATTCTGATTGAGTGTTTAAAACCCTTTAACAAGGTCACCTCTAACAAGGTGAAGATCCTAATAGATCTGAGGGAAATCCCTTAACCGGGTCACATCTAGCAATGTGTTTGTAATCTTTAACAGGATTTTCTTTTAACCAAGCATACTCTAGAAGAGTATATTTCTTAGTGTGTCCGAAATCCCACAGTGGTTTTTCCCTATTTGGGTTTCCATGTTAAATCTGGTGTTATATGTTTTGTGGTGTTATCTATTTATGAGTTTGCATGTTTTACAATTTTGGTTACATATATCTGTTAAAGCTACCGAGGTAGAATCTGTTGAATATATTGAAGATTAAGTTTGTATGATTCACCCACCCCCCCCTCTCATCTTATTAATAGTTGGTATCAGAGCTTTGGACTCCAGAAGAAAAGTTTAAAGGTACTTGAGGCAAAGATCCAAAGATGTATAAGAGGGATGCACCGAAGCTGAACAAGTCTAGTTTCTTTACATGGTAGAAAAGGATGAAGCTACACCTATCAGGAATTGGAGAATATGTTGTATATTATCTAGAGAATGATTTCATTACACCTAGCACCTATCCATTGACAATGGAAGAGATAAAGGCAAAGCAAGAACATATTCAAGCAATGATTGAAATAACATCTGCATTGACCGACTCAGAGTTTAATGATCTAGAAGGCTGCAATGATGCCAAGGCAATGTGGGACAAGCTCATATCTATGTATGGTGGTGATGAACATGTTCAAAGAGAAAAAGTGGACAATCTAAGAGGACAACTTGAATCTATGAGAATGAATGAAGGTGAGAATATAACCCAGTACAGTACAAGGTTAAAGGAGATTATCAATCAAATCAAAGGAGCAGGAGAAACCATTGAAAAGAAGGATGTCATAAGTAAGTTATTAAGAACCCTTCTACCTGCTTATGCAATCCGAGTCTCTGCAATCAATGAATTAAGGTATGTACCCAATATGCCAGTTTCTTTGGATGCTACTATTGGTAAGCTACATGCATTTGAATTAAGTAACTTTGATAACAGTGGGTCTTTGGTAAATAAAGTTGAGTATGCATTTAGTTCTTTTCATCTTGATGAATCTGATGATTATAATGATAGAAAGTATAAGTATTCTGAAGGGAATCACAATGGAGCAAGTGAAAGATTTCACAAAAACATGGAGGAGGTACACAAACTTTATGAAGAAATCAGAAAGCAAGAAGAGTTTGAAGCACTATTAGCCAGAAGGCTACCAAGAGGAAAAGGTAAGTACAAAGGAAAGTTGCCTTCGAAATGTTTTAACTGTGATAGAATAGGACATATGGCTTCTAACTGTCCTGACAAAGAATCCAGTGAAAAGAGAGATTACCGAGATGACAGATAGAAAGATAATCATTACAGAGGACACCGAGACTTCAGAAGAAGAGATAAAAAGACATGCCTAATAGTTGATGAGGAATTTAATGATGATAAATCAGATGAAACTGATATAGAGGAAGTTGTTTATGTGGCTATCAAAGATGGATCAGATGAAGAAAGGTATGAAGAAAAAGATTTAATATCTCACATAAATACTAATGATTCTTGGATCATAGATAGTGGATGTTCACATCACATGACTGGTGATAAACACAAGTTTGTTATATTAGAAGATTATGATGGAGGTTATGTAAGATTTGGTAATGATGCACCATGTCCAGTAAGAGGTAAAGGATCTATAACACTTCTTGACAATGCTAAATGTAATGATGTTTATTGGGTTGAAGGTTTGAAATACAATTTGTTGAGTGTAGCACAACTAAACAATACAGGATACCGAATAGAGTTTCAGAAAGGAATTGTCAAAGTTCATGACAAGCATGGAAAATTAGCAGCTACCAGGACACAAACAAAAGGTAACACATTTCACCTTGACTCAACTTGGAATAAGTGTCTATATGCAAAGATAGATGATACCTGGTTATGGCATAAAAGGTTTTGTCATGTAAATTTTGATAATCTGATCAAAATAAGTAAGAAGCACCGAGTAAGAGGTCTACCGAGTCTTGAGAAACCTGAGAATGCTATGTGCCACGGATGCCAAATGGGTAAGATGACAAGATCAAGCTTTACAAGTAAGTCCTACACTTCTAAGGGAATTTTAGATCTTGTGCATACTGATCTTTGTGGTCCTATGAAAGTTCAGATTTATTATGGTGATAAGTATTTCATATTATTTGTGGATGATTACTCAAGGATGATGTCAGTGATGTTTTTAAAAGAAAAATCAGAAGCTTTTCAAATGTTAAAATGGTACAAGGAAAGAGTTGAAAATGAAACAGGAAGACAACTGAAATGTCTTAGATCTGATAGAGGAGGAGAGTTCACTTCTGATGAGTTCAACTTATTTTGCAATGATCATGGTATAAAAAGACAATTCTTTGCACCAAGAACTCCACAAAAAAATGGAATTGCTGAGAGAAGAAACAAATCTATTGTGGATTGTGCCAGAACTCTGATGATTAAAAAGAAAGTACCACAAAAAATTTAGAGAGAAGCAATAAGCACTGTTGTTTACACCCTGAATCGAGTACAACTGAAGAAAGGAACTTTGAAGACACCATATGAAATTTGGTATGACAAGAAACCTAATGTAAGTTATTTTAAAATCTTTGGAAGTAGATGCTATGTTCACAAAGATGACAGAAATGGTAAGTTTGATCAGAAAAGTGAAGAAGGAACATTTCTAGGTTATTCTTCTAGAAGCAAAGCATATAAATGTCTGATCAAATCATCTAACAAACTAGTAGAAAGTGCAAATGTAAAAATTTATGAATTTGCAGAAAGAAATGATGAAGGTGACTCCAAAGAACTAGAAGATTATGAAGAATTTGTATATGTTCAACCAAGAAATACTACCGAGAAAACTGTTGAAGGAAATGAAGAGAATATCTAGTTACCGAGTGATGAAGAAGATCATACAGAATCTACTGAGCCTATATTAGCCAAGTATGTCAGAAGGAATCATGCATCAAATTAGATTATAGGAGATAAGAATGATCCAGTAATGACAAGGAACAAACTGAGACAGAACACATGTCTAATATCTGAATTTGAACCAAGGATAGTGAAAGAGGCATTTAACAGTGAAGATTGGATAAATGCCATGACAGAAGAGATTGATCAAATCAAGAAGAATGGCACATGAACACTGGTCTCAAGACCAAAGGACAAAAATATAATCGGTACAAAGTGGATTTTCAGAAACAAGCTAAATGAAAAAGGTGAGGTCATTCCAAATAAAGCAAGACTAGTTTGTGAAGGTTATGCTCAAAAAGAAGGAATTGATTATGGTGAGACTTTTGCACCTATGGCAAGACTTGAAGCTATAAGAACATTGTTGGCATATGCTGCTTACAAGAATTTCAAAATATATCAAATGGATGTCAAATCGGCATTTCTGAATGGTATATTAGAAGAAGAAGTTTTTATTGAACAACCTAAAGGATTTGTTGAAGGAGAGAATAAAGATCAGGTATGTAAACTGAACAAAGCTTTATATGGTCTAAAGCAAGCACCTAGAGCATGGTATGAGAGATTGCATTCTTATTTAATCGAGATTGGTTTTATAAGAACTAGTGAAAACAGTAATATGTACATGAAGAATGATGAAGACAATGGAATGCTAATCTCAGCAATATTTGCTGACGATATTATCTTTTGTGGTAATGACTCCTTATGCAAGAACTTTGGAAATGAAATGAGCAAAGAATTTGAGATGTCATTAATCGGTGAGATAAGGTATTTTATAGGTTTACAGATATTGCAAATGAAAGATGAGATTTTCATTACTCAATCCAAGTACATAAAGGAAATCTTGAAGAAATTTAGAATGGAGGATTCAAAACCAGTAAGTACTCCTATGACTACCAACTGTAAACTATCAAAGAATGATGAATCTGCATCTGTTGATGAGACACTTTACCGATCTATGATTGGAAAGTTGCAATATGTTGTTCACAACAAGCCAGATATAGCACATGCAGTAGGTATAGTTGCAAGATTTTTTGCAGATCCCAAGGAAACACATATGATAGCAATCAAGAGAATTTTCAAATACTTGAAAGGCACTAAGGATTATGGCTTAGTATATCAGAAAGGAAATGATTTTGATTTAAAAGTTTATACTGATGTTGATTGGGCAGGCAACATAGATGAGAGTAAAAGCACAAGTGGTGGAGCTTTCTTTTCAGGAGAAATACTAGTAAGTTGTCTTAGCAAGAAACAAGAATGTATTTCATAGTCAACAGCAGAAGTTGAATATGTTGCTGCAGCATTGAATTGTACCAATATAGCATGGATCAAACAACTAATGGAAGGCATAAATGAGAAAGTTACCGAGCCAGTAACTATATTCTATGATAATACTAGTGCCATTAACATTTCAAAGAATCCTGTAATGCACTCTAAGACAAAGCACATCTCTATCAAATATCATTATCTTAGAGAAGAAGTTCAAGAGAAGAAAGTGGTGTTGGAGTATGTTAGCACAAAGGAACAAATAGCAGATATCTTCACCAAGTCACTACTAAGGGACACTTCTGAGTATCTCAGAAGTAAGTTAGGGATCCTACCCCTGTCTTCTACTCACTAACTGAGTTCGGTGAAAGCATCAATTCGATGACTCTAAAGAATTCCTTTTAGGAGTTGATGCTAATTTACACACTTTAGGAGGTTTTCTAAAGGTGTGCAGAAAACAATAGAGAGAACGGGAATTGTAGACAATGCTCTGATCGAGACTGAGTTGATACATATAAGCAAGGAAATCACTTCTCAGAGGAAGAAATCATGTTTTAGTTCTTTTACTTTTTGGCATTGTTGTCAAAGGGGGAGAAGACTAATGACAGGGGGAGAGCATTTCAGCATCTCACAGCAATCTGAATTTGAATCATTTAGGTCAAATCAATTGGTTTTTCCATCAATGCCAAAGGGGGAGATTGTTGGCATTATAACAGACAAGGGGAGATTGTTGGCATTCAAATTACAATAAGAGATTGTTGGCATTTCAATAAGGATATTGAGAAGGTTGTTGATGACTATGGATATAACTCATTAAGGATGTTTACTGTCTTAACAATAATATTTTATCATTGATGTCAAGAAATTGATTTTCTTATTTAGTATGATATTGTCATATCTTAAGAAGTATGTTTTGAAGAGAATTAAGATGTCGGTAAAAGACATAGAAAGAATGTGATGAATAAGGGGAGGAATAAGTTATTCAATGGGCAACTATTACCGAGTTAGACAATGATGAGATCATGATGTTTAAATGGTTTTGATATCCTACATATGCTATTGTTTGTAAGGTTAATACTATACTATGTTACCAAGCAAAGAACCTAGTCGGTAAACCCTAAGGAACCTAGTCGGTAAACCCTAAGGTTATCGCTATCGGTTAATGAAGGCGGAATGTCTACCGAGTGAAGTTTAGTATTTACCGAGTTGAAATCGGGTAATAACAAAATGTATGGGATGAATACATGCGTTATTTAATAAAGGAAGCTGATGAGCTGGATATGATTAAATGATTGATACAACGTGTATGAAGTTTGTTAAGGATCTATGGCATTGAAAGATCGGCAGGAACATCTACAGCTCAAATTGAACCGCAATACCCTAGCACAAGTTCCAAGAAATGTATGCAAGTTCCAAGGTGAGGTAAAACATTTTTAGATCGAAGGATACATTGAACCTAGTCAAGATTGAAGATCTGATGGCTATAATTGATCATGGGAAATGTGATCAAAGAGATTAAGCAGTTAGCAAACTGTTTATAAATAAGGAACTGTTGATAAACAATGGATGCGGGCAAGTGTAAGCACAGGGATGCTACATAGTGATTACTGAGCACAGAAGCTTGAAGACCTGTTTGAATAATAGAGTAAGAAGCCTAGCAGAGGGACAAGATAAGTCCTATGACTAGATTGTATTGAGCAAATAAGAATTGGCTTTAGCATTTTAGATGCAAAGTTGCAAACATACTCATTACTGTTGTTTATTTGTAAGTGACAAAAAATCTCTTAACCGAGTGGACTTAACAGTATTATTTATAAATCCTCTAGCAAGATGACATTCTAATTGAGTGTTTGAAACCCTTTAACAAGGTCACCTCTAACAAGGTGAAGATCCTAATAGATCTGAGGGAAATCCCTTAACCGGGTCACATCTAGCAATGTGTTTGTAATCTTTAATAGGATTTGCTTTTAACCGAGCATACTCTAGAAGAGTATATTTCTTAGTGGGTCTGAAATCCCACAGTGATTTTTCCCTATTTGGGTTTCCACGTTAAATTTGGTGTTATATGTTTTGTGGTGTTATCTGTTTATGAGTTTGCATGTTTTACAGTTTTGGTTACATATATCTGCTAAAGCTACCGAGGTTTAATTTGTTGAATATATTGAAGCTTAAGTTTGTATAATTCACCCCTCCCCCCCCTCTCATCTTATTAACACTTGTAGCAGTAATATTCTCTTATTGGCTAGTAAGTGAATATTGTGGGTCACAAATCCCACCGAGGTTTTTCCCACACTAGGTTTCCTCGTGAAACTATTGTGTTATGGTGTGTTTTTCATGTGGTTGATTTTGTCTCTATTTATTGCATTACTTTATGTTTACCGGTACACATTTTAATTTTCTCTACATGTTTTAAGTTAAGAAATTCATTAAACCGGTTAGATACTGATTCACCCCCCCTCTCAGTATTTGTGGGAATCCTAACAAGCAACAGGCGCTATTTGTGATAGAACAGCTCCTCTATCTATTAATACCCATATCATATATTTGGTTCCATCTGATCTAAGTCAATAGCCATCGCAGAACACTTATACATGCATCATTATCCCAGACATATTTAGCATAGTCACTATCCTTGATTATCTAAAAAGTTATATGGATCATATCTCACCATGGCTTGGTGATTAGTTTACATATCCATATCAAAGTAGTATCAAAAGCAAGGGGAAAAATCCTAACCTCACTAAGGGCATTTTGCCTTGTAGGTTTAGACACCAAACCAAATACGTAGTAAGACAACAAGGATCAGAACAACCAACAATGAACATAGCAACATGATAGTGCAACCATCAAGGATGGACATCAAGGACTTGAACTGACTTCAACTGAACAAAAGATCTATTTGCAAGAAGTTTTATTTGACAAGAATACACTTCAAATAGCATACATGCTTACTTATGGTTGTTGATTTCTACTTATCTTATCTCCTAAGAAACTCAAGGATGTCTCAAAGACTAGAGAAGCAAGAAAGGAATGTGATGTTTTTTGTCTGCTATTTGGGAGTGAAGCCTTCTACTATGAAAATTTCTTACAACATGATCAAGCAACATATCACTGAGGACATCTTAGATTTGTATTGGACTAAGGTTAACTCTTGTTTGTTTTACACAAGCAACACTCAAGTCGTCTTGGTTCAATTATACCTCGACGCTTGTGTTGTCTTGCAATATCAACATCCATGTATGTTATACTCAGGTCATTATGGTTCAATTATACCATGATTCTTGTATCAAATTTCAACAAATCAAGGCTCAATGATGAAATAAAAAAAAAGGGGGGGGAAGCACTAGCAATTTAATCAAAACAGATGGCAACATTAGTAACGAGAGTGCATTTCATGTAGTGGTCATATTAATCTTTGCATTAGATTGAATTATCATTATCATTTTCATATCATGTTAATCTTTGCATTAGATTGCATTCTCGGTATCATTATCATATCATGTTAAAGTTGTATTAGATTGCATTTTCATTGCACTATCATGGATCATTAGATTGCATTACCATAGCTCATTTCATATCATGTTCCAATCACATTTAGTTACATGTATATTTTCAATATCATTTTACGAGTGCATTAGTTGCATTACCATATTAAGCATTGAATTAGTTGCATTTTCACATCATTATCATTTTCAAGATACATCTCACATAGTCCCATATCAATATCATTATCAGTTTCTTTTTACATCTCATTTTCAAGATACATCTCACAGAGTCTCATATAATTATCATTATCATTCTCATTTTACATCTCATTTTCAAGATACATCATTATCATTATCGTTCTCATTTTATATCTCATTTTCAAGATACATTTCACATCATTATCATATCCTAATCAAATTGCATTAGATGTATCATCATTATCATCTCATATCAAAGTACATTCACACACATTAAAATTGCTATATCAAATTAAAAACATACAAAAAGAACAAAAACATGTTAAACACGTTCACATATTCATCCATGTACATTCATGCATTGCAGCACAATAAAAGGCATACATTCATCACATTATAAATCATAAAATACATTCATTTGCATCATCATCAAAACATCTCAATAATATCACTTGCAAAACATATAGTTAAGCATAATCTTCATCAAAACATCTTATTCATATCACCTTCAAAACATATAGATTGTAGCATCATAAAATCACATCATCACATACATCACATAGGCAATCATCTGCATTATCAAAGCAAAAATCATATAGATCATGCATATAATATAGCTCATCAAAATAAAGGCATCCATAACATGTAGAAGCATATCTAGTAGCATATCATCATGCACATGTGTGACCCATGTTGATCCAAAGGAAAATCAAAGATATAAGTCAGAATGAATCATCAGTGAACCAATAAATGTCCAAAGTCCCTGGATATCACATCAATAACAAGGTACATAAATCAAGAGACATCAACATCAATAAATCGATCAATGTGTATCATATCAATTTAATCAATATACAACAATGTACATATCGAGGGAATTATCAAAAATACAATGATGTGTGTATATAATCAACAAAATACAACAAGGGTACATCATCATCATCAAGGAGGTGGATAAGAGTGGTTGTCTCCTGGATCTGACTGTCTGGCCTTGAAGCCACTTGCACCTGCACCACCACTAGAGGAATCTCTCCTAGGACCCATAACATCCTCACTACCTTCTCACCTTTGGGAACCACCAGGCTGAGAGTTGGCCACAGAACTAGGAGCTCATTGCTCTAAGGGCACCACCTGGAAGTACAAAGTCCTATAGTGTGCATCCCACTCTGTTTGATAGACAAGACTCCTAATAGTCTCCCATGTGACACCCTGTGCGGCCGCCCGCTATAGTTTATGCATCATCTCCTCTATGTGGCATCGCCGCTCTATCTCTATATCTCTCTCGGTTGTCAATCATGCCACCTGTGCCTGCAACCATGTGATCTAAGCCTAATCCTGTGCGAGATGGGTCTGAACACCCTATAATTGGGAAATCCTGCCCTGAACCTATACTAGTTGGGTCTGAAGGCTCTGAACCAAGGACTGTAACCATGCTATATGTGCCTACTAATAATGTGGTGGCACTAAAATGTGAACCTGTGTCATCCTCAAAAGTTGTGGATCTTGTGATACTCCGGCTGGTGCACCACTAGAAAGGTGGGGGCATCTCTATCCTGCACCATCTAGCAAAAGGCTGGGGGTTCTCCTCCTCCTCCCCAAATTCTATACCACCCAATCCAACTATGCCACCACCTACCTCCTTAGACTTAGTCTCCTCATTTGTGGACTCATTGGTCCCATCCTCAGATCCCTCATCATATGATCCATCCTCCTCCTCACCACCTCCAACTGCTGCTACGACCTCTGGTTGTATAGGTCCTCCTTGACCTAGCTGCTATCTCCATCCCCCTCCTCTACCTCTCACTCCTTGTCCACCTTCTCCTCCTCTGTCGTCTCCCCCATCATCCCCTCCACCACCCTCACCTCTCTCTACCATCTCTCCCACCCCTCCTACCTCAGCCTCTCCCTCAGCCCCACGTACCACCTCATCAGCCTCCTCCTCCACCTTGTTCATCATCATCATCAACCTCATCAATGGAACGGATCAAGACTCCCAACCCTTTCAGTCATGGAAATTTATGAGTGGAAAAGTAGCGGGCGTACTCATCGACCATGCCTACATCTATCATGGCCTGCCTCATGTTTCATACCACATAAGGAAGAGAGAGTAACTCTTCCTGGTAGTTGCATAATCTAGTGTCGTCCCCCACTCTTCTCTCTCCTTTTACACTCTCATGTACAAGGCCATACCCTGCAGCATCAGTTGTGGCTGACCAAACTGATGATAAACCCTCAAAAGAATTAATCTCTCGACAACATAGGGGGTCCTCCCAAGTAAGAATCTGCTCTAAAATAAAAATGGAAGCTCTATCCCATCCTCTGGCCATGGCTCACAATCTAAGTACGGTCACCAGAACACTGAGTCCATATCATCTATCATGTGTCTCCAATAATCCAACTTCCCAAGCATGGGCTAGGAAGCTGCCTCTTTGTACATAAAAAGGTAGGGTGTCCCAATAAGACGAGATCTCTGTACTACTAAGCAAGAGATAGCTATGTGCTCCCAAGCCCAAATCTGAAGAAATGTGCACCCCGTTGCTAGACTGGCCCCTCGATTGCACACCATGTGGTGTAACTTGTGATATAGGTGGGAAAGTAGACAGATGCCCCATGCATATTGGGTCCTCTATCAAACTATCCATCGTAACACAAGACCCCATCTAACTGATAACCCATGTGATCTCCTATCCAAAAAAAGGAAACCACCTACCAGGGGAATATTTGTCTACCATATCATGCCAAGGCAATGAGTATCCAGCAATGTGGAGATCACCAAAAATCTCTCATAGTGTGTTAGTCCCACCAACCTCCTCAACATCATATACTACTAGCTCTCTGATGATCAAAATCCAGAGAATCTGATAAACATCCTCAAGAGTGACTGTGATCTCTCTTGTTAGCAAGAGAAAGGTGTTATGATCACTATGCTAGTGCTCAGCCAAATCTGTCAGAAGTGCTTGGTTCTTCCAGTAGGAAGGTGAGTGTAGCAGGTGTATCAATCCGCAAGCCTCGAGCACCACTCGATCATCATCTGTCAATCATCCTCGCATGGAGAGTGTCTTTGGTTATCTCTCCTGAAGCTAAAGAACATGTAAGGGTTCCTATTTCAACACATCACAACCATATCAGTTTACCTATCCTGAGACTCAATCAAAGGGGTATCTATTGAGTGGCGACATTCATGAAAGCACACAAATGGTTTCCAAACATAAAATCTCAACAACTAGGTGGGTTTACTTTAACCTATCATTACACATCATATCAAAATCAAAGAATCGTATCAAAATCAAAGTATCATATAAAAATCAAAGTATCATATCGAACTCATAGTAACATATCGACATCAAGAATCATATCAAATCAAGTATCATATCGCAATCAGTTGAATCAATCATTCCAAGACACATATCAAGAATCCTATCGACAAGTTTGACACATATCGAATCAGTTTGACCCATGTCAACTCAGTTTGACTAATATCGACAAAGATTGACCCATATCAACAAATTTGACTCATATTGACAACATTGACCCATATCGAATCAGTTTCACCCATATTCACAAAGTTTGACCCATATAGACACTTGACTCATATTGACAATTGACAATCAGGATCCATACCAACTTGACCTATATCAAATTTGAACAATATCGACACTTGACTCCTATCGACAATCAACAGTCATGATTCATACCAAGGTGATCCATATCAAATTTGAACCATATCGACATTTGACTCATATCGAACAACGACTCATACCGACCCTAGATCAACTTTTCAACATCTTGCATCTCAACAAATGCAATCAACACATTGACAAGGTGCAAAACATCATAACGAACCCAAAAATCTAATTTGCACATGTTAAAAATTTCAAAAATTTCAAAAAATTCAACATTGTTTCATATGCGCTAAAATAGTCAACAAATGCGTTATAACAGTAAACATAAGTGTTGTACAACTTAACATATGTGTTGTACAACTTCACGTATGTGATAATATAGTTTACATATGCGCTAAAAAACTTAACATATGCACTATGGGAAAATTCATATGCGCTAAAAGAAAATCAATGAAAAAAAGCAAAAAACCTAGTCGTACGATCGTGCGAAAAATTTGAAAAATTCATCAAAAAACATGAAATAAATTGCGAAAAATCACGCGAGAGGGTTAGAAATTTGAACTTACTGGTGGGTCATACTCCGCTGGTCGATTGTAGCACCTAACCTTCTCGAATCGATGCTTGTGATAAGGGGGGGCATTTTTTCTCTCCTCTCCAAGCTCCACTCTCCAAATGCCAAGTGCACAAATGAGGTGGAAATGGACCCTTAAGGGTTTATATAGCCCATGTTGACGTAGGCGACTGTGGTGCCTTGGTGGATGTGTGGGGCATGTATGCGCTATGCCCACCTAGTCTCTTCATCATTTTAAGCTATTATTTTCTATAAAATTTATCAACACATAAATATCGAAAAATAAAAAATTCAACAAAAAAAAATTTTTAAAAATATTTAAAAAATTTTAAATCGTCCAAAAATTTCAAAAATCGTCGTGCATCGCGACACTGCACCAAAAATTGTAATTTTTCTCAATTTATCTCCCAAGGGGGCATATCGATATCAACTCCATATCAATTCCATATCGACATCAATTCTATCATTGAATCTCATATCGAATCAATTCTTCATATCCAGGGCTTCATATCGACAATTTTGACGACAACACCATATCAAGAATTTTGGCGACATATCGAGCGTTTTTCTTTCAATCAACATGTGGTTACACATCGCTTCAAAGAGGGTAAAAATGTAGACACCTAAAACTTGCATAACTAATCAAATAAATTTTATTCATTTAATCATCATTTATTTGCCTATTAATTAGACTAAGGTTTGATTAATATCCCTATTCTTCCAATCAGCCTATTAATCAAATTAAAGAATTAATTAAAATCCTTTTCTTCTAGCCTAACCTATTAATTAAAATAAGGTTTGATTAAGTACCTTTTAGCCATTTAATTGAATAAATCCTATTTATTTAATTAAAACCCTCTTTTTTCCCTTTTAATTGAATTTACATTTGATTAAAAAAAAATCCCTTTTCATTTAAATAGATCATTATTTATTTGTGAATAGTCCCCCCACTTGCAAAATCCTACAAATGCAAGTTGCGCCCCTTTTGGCTAAAATAAATCTTTTATTTTATCTAAAAATGTCTATTTTCCTCCACTTACATTCTCCTACATTTTCCATTAGCATGCTAATATTCTTCTAGAACCCCTCTAATTCCTCATTAATTAGCCTAATTCTTCTAATCATGTCATATCCCTAAATTTGGGGGGAGTCACTTCTCCAAATTTGGGGAAAGTGTTCAACATGTGTTGAAGACTTTACCTTCTTCAACAAGTTAACTTGTTGAGTCTTCCAAAATTGTAAGGCTCTTACAAAAGCCTTGAAGGTTATCTAACTTCCAACAAGTTAACCTCCAAAGTCTTCACAGGCATTTAATGCTTCTTACAAGAAATCACCCTAGCCCATGATGGTTGTCCCTTTGGCCATCCTTCAACTTTGCACAAGAGTTTACCTCTTGGACAATAGCATTATCCAATGATGTCATCCATTGAGGTTATCCCTAATACTTACTTAGCATATAATTATTGCTTAGCATCCTCTCAAGCCATCTCAAGGTGACATTTGTCAACTTGGGATTGGATTGAACTCCCCTCATGGATTGATCTTTTCATCCTAGCCCTTGTTAAGATTGCTCAATGACAACTATCAATTTCTCTATTTTTCCTATAAATAGATCCCCTTCCTTCACTCTTGAAGGATCCATCATCTTGTGCAAAAAACTTATAATCATTTTGCAAGTTATCAAGGAGCTTAATTTGTCATCTTCAATCTCTTAGATCATCTTAGTTGCATTCTAGTTTATCTTTCATCATGTTGATAGTATCATGCTTATCCCATTTTCATGCTAGCTTAATTTATAGCCATTGTATATCAATTTAAAAAGCAATCTCCATATGAGTTTAATTAGCACACCTAAGCTTTCAATATGGAATCAATGTTAGTCTAATATCTTGCATTTCATCTTTTCATATCATTTTATCATCTAGCTAGGATCTTAGTTGCATTCATTCTCATCTTGTCATATCCTTCAATCTTGTTCTTTAGGTTGACATCTAAAAGATCAAGTTCTCTTCCAAGTGAGAGACACCTTGAATCTTGAAGATCCTTGGAGATAGAGGAACATGAGACGTGCTTGGGGTTCTTGATTTTCAAGCTAACTTAGTTTAGTTTCTATTTTGATTTCTGACTCTAACATAATATTTCATGTGTGTGTTTGATGTTGTTTGATTCTCTTTTGCAGATTCCACACTTTTTAGCATACACTTCCTATCAATGCTGCTTTATTGAGGAGATATTGTTGACCTTTTTCTGTCAACTTAGGATCCATCTAAGAAACTCAATTTTGCATAGCCTGTGTGTTATGGACACCTGCATAACCTGTGTGTTATGCACATTGCTTGCTAGTGAATCTGCAGAAGGGATCTTTTCTTCATTTTGGGATGATTTGGAAGGTTTTTGTTCAGACTTGGACATGTTGCAACCATATCAAGTGCAAGTCTAGGAATAGACAAGTGAGGACTCTCAAGTTTTGGAGAGTCAAAAGGATGACTTGCAGGAAATTGTTGTTCAAAGTGAACAAGAACACAAATCAGAGATGATTGATGAAGATATAAATTCCTATACCTCTTATTTTCAAAATTATGAGGTTGAGGTAGAACATGTAAGGGTTAATCATGATTTGAATGATCACATGTTCTCAAACATCATTGATTCCTTCTATTCCAACCTCAATGATGAATGCATGCCCCTAGGAGGGGAGTTTTCTAATCAACACGATCAGATTTTGGTGGAGGAGAGGTTTGAACCTGAGAAGGCAGTAGTGGAGGCTCAGTTTTTGTCATTTCAAGTGGTTGTCCAATTAGATATCTCTCCATGATTTGGGCCAAGCGTGAAGTTGAAGAGCCACATGCCCAAGCTACAAGTGAAGAAAGGATCAGTAATGTGTCTAATCAATCTTTTGGGGTATGTATATTTGTTTGTGAGTTGAGGGGCTTCCTACTACTAGCATTGGCTCTACTTTTCATTTTCTAGCTCTGTATTTTGTTTTAGAGCCATCTAAATCACCCTTCATTATTTAGGGAGGGTAGCTACTTCAACAAATCTCTGAATGGTTTTGTTTAGTAGCTTCAAGTTGATTGGTTAGAGTAGGGTAGTGTAGGATTTATTTTCCTCCAAGTGCTTTAGCACATTAATTTTTCATTTAAAAATTTTCCAACTTTCCAAGAAGTGCATGTGCACACTTTTCTCTTTCAACAAAACATAAAATTTTGTTACCTTTTTGCAATTTACAGGGGTAGAATATATCTATGTGGTTTATGTCTTGACTTTGTGCCCAATGGATATACACAAGGACATCTGGTCTTTCCCTAAGCAGGATTAGGACCCCTCTAAGTCACCAAAATGTTGACCTTTTTTTGTCAACTAAGGATCCATTTTAGAAATTTAGTTTTGCATAACCTACGTGTGACGCACATTCCTTCTTGATGAACCTTCAGAAGGGGTCTTTTCTGTTAGGGTTTCAAGCAGATCCAAAGCAAATATGAACTAACAACTATATGCAGATTTAAATACAAAAGATAAAGAAATAAAACAGGACACAGATAACACAGAGATTTAACGTGGTTCACCTAGAATGGGTTACGTCCACCATACACAGCCATCCAATCTTTCTTATTATCCAGCAAAAATAGTACATCAACGTTACAATGCCTTAAGCATCCCAGCCGCTTGTAACATGCATTTTTAGGGCAAAAATAAAGTCGACCTTTTTAAGGTTTTATTACAATGTCGGTTTTCATCAACAAAAATACGTGCTAAGTGTACAGTACTTTGTTGATCAGTCACCACATTTCAACAATCTCCCACTTGGAGACTGATCAGGCTCCACACCGAACAATCTCCCACTTGGAGACTGATACTACACAACACCACTATACATGCAAAATCCACTAGATAAAACACTAGGACTTGACTGGTATAAATTCCATAATTATCAATCAAGAAGACCAATAGAAACTGATGAAGAAATCAGCTTCTCCTATGGAACTGCCTTCATGAACATATCGGTAGGATTCTCACTTGTGTGAATCTTCTCAAGCCATAACTGACCCTCCTCCAAAATAGTCCAGATGAAGTGGTACCTGAGTTGAATGTGCTTTGTCCTTGAAAGAAAAGCAGAGTTCTTCAGAAGATGAATGGCACTCTGGCTATCAGTATACAATGTACGATCCTCCTTTGTCTGACCCAATTCTTCCAGGAAACATTGTAACCAAATCATCTCCTTGTTGGCTTCTATAGCAGCAACATACTCAACTTTAGTGGTTGAAAGTGCAACAACCTTTTGCAGCCTAGAAATCCAACTGACTGCAGTTCCCCCTATAGTAAAAACATACCCTGTAGTACTCCTCCGTGAATCAATATCACCTACCAGATCAGAGTCAACAAATCCACTCAGAGCAGCATTAGATCCTTCGAAACATAATGCCTTCGTAGTGGTTCCTTTCAAATACCGAAGGATCCATTTCACAGCATTCCAATGTTCCATACCTGGATTACTCATAAACCTGCTCACAACTCCCACTGCATGTGCAATATCTAGCCTTGTGCATACCATTGCATACATCAAACTACCAATAGCTGATGAATACGGGATGTTAGACATTTTATTAACCTCTTCATGTGCCTTTGGGCACATCTCCTTAGTCAATTTGAAATGACTAGCCAAAGGTGTACTAACTGCTTTTGCATCCTACATGTTAAATCTTTTCAACACCTTCTTTATATACTCACTTTGGGACAAATTCAAGGTTCTATTTTTCCTATCCTGTGTAATCCTCATACTGATAATTTGCTTAGCTGCACCCAAATCCTTCATAGCAAATGACTTGGCTAATTTTTGTTTAAGATCATTTATATGTTGCATGTTAGACCCAACAACAAGCATGTCATCAACATAAACCAATGGGATAATATAACTGCCATTGTCCAATCTCTTAAAATATACACAATGATCATAATGACATCTATGATAACCGTGTTCAACTATGAAACTATCAAATTTTAAATACCATTGTTGGGGTGCTTTCTTTAGGCCATACAAACTTTTCTTCAACCTGCACACCAAGTTCTCCTTACCTTTGACCTCATATCCCTGTGGTTGCAACATGTAAACTTCCTCCTCCAAATCTCCATGAAGAAAAGTTGTTTTGACATCTAATTGTTTAAGATGTAAATCATTTGTAGCCACAAGACTAAGTACAGTTCTAATTAAAGTCATTTTTACAACTAGATAAAATATTTCATCATAATCTATACCCTTTTTCTGTGCAAAACCTTTTACCACAAGTTTGGCCTTATATCTTTTCTGACCTCCTTCCTCCTCCTTCAGCCTATAAACCCATTTGTTAGGCAAAGCTCTTTTTTCTACAGGTAAAGGGACTAAGTCCCAAGTCTTATTTTTCATCAAGGAGTCCATCTCCTCTTTCATACCTAGCTTCCACTATTATTTGGCATCCACCTGCGTTGCTTCTTCATATTCTTCCAGTTCACCAAAATTAGTTAATAAAATAGAATACAAAGAAGGAGAAAATATTTTAGGGGGTCTACTTGACCTCATAGAACGTCTAACACTTGCAGGAGTTTGTGGGATAATCTATTGTTGCTGAGCATCAGGTACCTGTAGCATTTCATTTTCAGGAATCTCATCCAACACCACATATTCCTGTTTGTCCTGTTCATGCCTCTTTTCCTGCATCTGTTCTTTATACATAATCTTCTCATTGAATATAACATCTCTACTTCTAATTATTTTCTTATTTTCAAAATCTCATAACCGATAGCCATATTCATCTATCCCATATCCAATGAAGGTACATTTCTGAGATTTAGCATCAAGCTTGGTTCTATTTTCTTTATCAATATGGACAAAAGCTTCACAACCAAAGGTTTTCAAAAAAGAATAATTTACCTTTTTACTAGTCCATACCTCCTCTAGAATACCACCATCCAAAGGGGTTGAAGGTCCTCTATTTATCAAATAGACAGTAGTATGTACAACACTGCCCAAAAATGTAAGGGCAATCCAGCATGCAATCTCATGCTCCTTGCGTGTTCCATGATAGTCCTATTCATTCTCTCTGACACACCATTTTCCTGTGGAGTTCCTGGAACTATCTTCTACTTTCGAATCCCATTTAAGGAGTAGTAATCTTCAAATTCTTTGCTGCAATACCTACCTCCATTATCCAATCTGAGACACTTCAAGTTTTTTCCTATCTCATTCTCAACCAAAGCTTTCCATTTCTTAAAAGTTTCAAAAACATCTGATTTTTGTTTTAGGAAATATACCCATGTTTTTCTGGTTGAGTCATCAATAAAAATAACAAAATAACAAGAGCCACCAAGAGATGATACATGAGTCGGTCCCCATACATCTGAATGCACAAGCTCTAACTTCTCACTCTTCTTCTCTTTCCCAACCTTGAGAAATCTGACTCTTTTCTGTTTACCATAAACACAGTTTTCACAGAACTCTAAATCAATCTTCTTTAGTCCTGGCAATAGATTTTTGGAGTGAAGGATTTTCATCCCTTTCTCACTCATGTGCCCAAGCCTAAGGTGCCACATTATCAAATCTGTTCTTGCAACATCTATTGTTGTTGTCCCTATAGTAACTTTATCTGTAGCAGCTAGGGTAGAGTAAGTGTTACTAGTACACAGATATAATGTGCCTACCTTCACACCTTTAGCTACTACTAATGATCCTTTAGTGACCTTCCACATACTATCTAAGAAGGTAGCTATGAAAACTTCACTACCTAGTTGCACTGCAGAAATTAAATTTCTTCTTAAATTAGGAACACGTCTTACCTCCTGCAAAAACCAGTCATTTCCATTCTGCAACTTGATCTTTATCTTTCCTTTTCCAACAATTTGACAGAGCTCATCATCAAACAAATATACCTGTCCAAAATCACCTTGAACATAATCTAGAAAATATTTTCTATGGGGTGTAGCATGAAATGAATCCCCATAATCTATTACCCAGGAATCATTAACATTATCCAAACATAAGATTAAAGCATCTTGTAAAGTATTACTTGCAATATTAGCTTCCTTACTGTCATTTTCATTTTTTGTCTCCTTCTTTGTTTTTTCGAGACCAACAGTCTTTCTTTAAATGACCAGGCTTTCCGCAGTACCAGCAATCTTTCTTTCCTCTAGATTGAGAGCATCCTTTCTTTGACTTCCCTCGTGACTTCTCATTCCTAGGGCCTTTTCCTCTTTCCTTTGATCTTCCTCTGTTCTCCACATTCAAAACACTACCCGATGATGTTGGAGTCTCACTTGTGCTTTTCCTTTGCATTTCCTCGCTTAGGATAACACCAACAATATCATCAAATACCAAAGTATTTTTACCAGAGACAGAGTTACTTACAGCCATAACCAAGCTATTCCAGCTTTCTAGCAAAGAACATAAAATCAAGAGAGCCCTAACCTCTTCTGCAAAGGTAATTTTTACCGAAGACAGTTGACTGGTAATTGTATTAAATTCTTTTAATTGCTCTGCTACAGATCCTCCCTCACTCATTTTCAAATTAAACAAACGCTTCATAAGAAATACCTTATTCGAAGCCGAGGGTTTCTCATACAACTTTTCCAATGTCACCATCAAATCTACAGTTGTTTTTTCTTCTGCTATATTGAATGCTACAGACAGTGCAAGGCACAATCGAATGGATCCTAGTGCCTTTCTATCTAAAATGTCCCACTCTTCATCTGACATTGTGGTCACTTTCTTTGCCTTTCCTTCCAATGGCTACCACAAATCCTTTTGATATAGGTAATCCTCCATCTGCATTTTCCATAACTGATATTTCTGGCTATTAAAATTTTCGACCTTGAATTTGGAATCCTCCATTGCTCTCACTCAAATCTGAGAGTCCTGCCAATTTACAAAAAATCTCGCTCTGATACCAATTGTTAGGGTTTCAAGCAGATCCAAAGCAAATATGAACTAACAATTATATGCAGATTTAAATACAAAAGATAAAGAAATAAAATAGGACACAAATAACACAGGACACAAATAACACAGAGATTTAACGTGGTTCACCCAGAATGGGTTACGTCCACCATACACAGTCATCCAATCTTTCTTATCATCCAACAAAAATACTACATCAACCTTACAATGCCTTAAGCATCCCAGCTGCTTATAAAATGCATTTTTAGGGAAAAAACAAAGTCGGCCTTTTTAGGGTTTTATTACAATGTCGGTTTTCATCAACAAAAAAAAATACCCAAAACAATTTTCTCGGGGGCTCCCGCCCCCGAACTCCTGCCCGGGGCCTGGCCCGGCCCCGAACCCCGGCAAGGATACGTGCTGAGTGTACAGTACTTTGCTGATCAGTCGCCACATTTCAACAATTTCTTCTTTTTTGGGCTTTAAGTCTATTTTTGAGTTAACCGGCCAAGGCAGTCAAATCACTTAAGGTTACCAGTTGGAGGGTCCCAATCCATTGGCGGGCAAGTCCCCATGTTCGTTCTCACCAGCAAGCGGTATGAGCGTTTTAGCTCCTGTGCGCCTGCATCCCTTTTTGGATCCTTGATTTCCACCTCATGGGCATGCAGCCAGTTTCTTTTCTTTTCTCCCACGCCCCCACGTGTTCTTCCAGCAACTCCTTTTTCTATTGCAGGCTGACGGGCTATCATTTTTGCATCGCCTGCTTCCTCATAGGGTCCTTTTTCTCCCTCAACATAATGTTACGGATGTGCGTAAAGTAATTTTTTCTTTGCTCTCTCCTCATAGTCTCTTTTGGCATGCATTTTGTTTCATTTGGGGCCCATAGGCTATTTGTTTTGCTTCGCCCACTTCCCTAAATGGTCTTTCTGGAGGCTCCCTTTTCTGTTGCAAGTGAGCAGGAGGCTCATTTTCCCTCCCCGCTTCGCTGCATGGTCTTTTTTAGTGATTTCCTTCTACTCAACGAGTGAGAGGGAAATGCTTGTAGGCGACTCATGTGGTGGGCTCGACCTTCCAGATGCGGTCTCCACCATTGGATCTTCATAATGACTTCGTCAGATGGTGGTGACTTTTTCCTTCGTTGGGCCTTTTGGATAGTTATGTGGCAAGATCTCGTGCATCCATCTGCGCACGAGATCTCTCAATCAACGACTAAAATTTAATTTTAAGGTGACCGTTGGAATTTAATACTTTTGTACTGTGGTTGTTTTCAACATGATAGTCGAGGCATTTTTGTGCTTGGTTGGCACATGATATCTAATCCTTTTTTCATCTAGTTGTCGGATTTATTCTCCATAACGTGACTTGCAAACCAATTTTTTCGACATCGCCCATATGCCCATTTAATAAATTTAGGAGACTTTCTTGCCTTTGTCGTGTCACATGATGCATATGTCACAGAGATATCTTATCCTACAACCCTTTTTGCCTCTGCAGAGATGATGACCATTTGTAGAGGGTTATTGCATGCCATTAGATCAGTTGGTTGATCTGATCTTCTCCTTCCTATTGCAAATATTTTATAAACTAACCCTAGGAGAGTTAGGGTTTCTAGCTGTGATTTTAAATTTTGAGTTATTCCTCAACTATAAAGACAATTTTTGTGTATTTCCTTGGGATCTCCTCTCTTTTCTTCTACAGAAAACTATGTTCTGCATTTGTAAATTTTGTTTTGCCCTACATTAATAAAGCTTGTCTATTTTACCTAGATTCAGTTCATTCAAATCTATGTGAATTATCACCTCCTTTTATGAATGTATCTCTTTTAGTTTTCTCAGTTGTAGTTGATATTGTTGAATCCATCTTTGAATGCAATTTGTGAGAAAATGTTAGTCCCCCTTTGTATCTCATAAGAACCCCAAACTTCATCTTTTCTCAAATAACTGATTTAGATAGAATCTTGTGTATACCTTGGATAATTTTTATTAATGTTTTGTGCAGTTACAGGTAGGCAAATCAATATCCCATCTATATGCAAACATTTTCCTCTCTTTCAAGCATTCCCTCTTTCTCCCTTTTCCCTATCAGAATCATTAGATTAATTCCTATTGCATCAAATTGAAGAGGAAGTAGGCCTTCTCCGAAGAATCAACCTCACTTCTACAAGTTTCACACTTGGGAGGTTGTTTTGATGTTTCATATGGTTGATGATCAAGGTTGATCATCATAGGGTGCAACTTTTGTGACAACAAATATTTCAGTGGATCTAGTTTTGCAATGAGTTTCATTGAATGATGAAGCATGTAATGTCTCAATTTTTGTGTTGCAAAGACAAATACTAAACATGCTTTTTCAATTTATGTATATTTCAACTTGTAGCTGACTAATGTTTTGTTGATGTAATATAGTTTGGTTCTTTTTCATTCTAGGCATGTTGTGCTAATAAGGATCCCAAAGATATTTATGTTGTTGAGATATAGAGAAGAAATGGTTTTCCTTCAATAGGTGACATCAAGATTGGGGGATTTGCTAAGTATTGTTTGATATGATTGAAAGCTTCTACACATATCTCATATTAATGTTAAATGTACATTCTTATGTAATAACTTTGTGAATGGATGACTTCTATCAACAAGTTGTGAAACAAATCTTCTTATGGACTGCAAATTTCCTTATAATGACCTCAATTGACTGATGTTCTTTAGTGGAGGAATTTCCATGATGGATTTTACTTTTTTTGAATAAAATTATATTATTTTTGTTGAAACTATATAGCCCAATAATTTTCCAAATGTCACATGGCCAAATGCACACTTTTTGGGATTGAGGCGAAGACTAAATTTTTCCAATCTTGTGAAGATTTTGTCCAATATGTGCAAGTTATCTTTTCTCTTTAAGTCTTTTCCTAGGATATCATCTAAATAATCTTCCATTATAATATGCATCATGTCATGAAAGATGGTTGTCATCGCTTTTTGATAGGTAGCCCGTGCATTTTTTCATCCAAAGGGTATGGCGTTCCAATAGAAGGTACCCCAAGGGCATGTGAAAGTTGTTTTATCTTGATCCTCGTGAGCTATTTTAAGTTGATTGTAATCAGAGAATCCATCAATTAGAGAGAAAATTTCATGCCCTCTTGCCTGATGTACTTTCATGTCAATATTTGGTAAGGGAAAGTTATATTTTGAGCAAGAGCCCTTATTCAGGTCACTAAAGTTTGTACATATTCGAATGGTTTTGTTAAGTTTTGATACTGGTACAATATTAGAGATCCATTCAACATAATCAATTGCTCTGATCAATCCAACATCAAGCAACTTCTTTAGCTTAGCTTTCACTAGTAATACAATGTGTGGATGCATCTTCCTCAATTTTTGTTTCACTAGTTTTACTCCTAGTGCTAGAGATAGGTGATGCATGATAAGATCTGAATCTAACCCAGACATATTTGCATAAGCAAAATTGATTTATTTCTCTTTGAAGAACTTGATATGATCCTAACTTTCTTGTTCTGATAATGAGAAAGGCCAAATGAACAATTTTAAAAGTTTATTTTGTTACAATATTGATTTATACTATTTGATCAATCAATACTGATGATCATTCCTGGTAATGTTAGGAGAGAGTATCAAGTCTCTTATCCTCGGGTGCCTTTAAGAATTTTTCACCTTCGGATATGTCCTTTATTTTTTCTTTTCCATTATCTAATGTTGCCAGAGTATGGTTTTCACCATTAGATCTTATTTTTTATTTATTTATTTCAATTTTGTGACTGAAATACTTGATACTCTCTTGAGATAAAGTTGCATCATTGAATTCTCTAGAGGAATTGGTTATAGATTCAAGTGCATTGAGGTACAAGGAAATGGCATGATCATGGGGAAAGGTTTCTAGTTCAGTGGGCCCGGTTTGTTCCCGATTAATGAGTTCAGGTTTCTTTAATGTTAAAGGATCATTGGGTTCAATGACAGTGAGAGTCCTGATAGAAGTATCATTGAAGGTGGGGATAATATCATCAAGGTCTATAATTTTACTCTCCTCAAGACTATCTAAAGCGTTATTAATTTTATCGCTTCACTATAGTCATCGTCAGAAATTTGTGGTTCAGATTCAAATGGTCTAGATCTTGAGCTTTGTCCCTCGTAGAATATAGGTGCATATGCATGAATTACATCAATGTCAATGCCACAATATTCCTTAGAAGGATAATCCCATTCCCATTCATTCGAATCAGATTTGTTGTCTTCTCACAATCTTTGGATTTGTCTATATATACCATGAATGATTTCCTCTTGTGTAACTGATGGAGTAATTTCTTCTGATGTACTTTATGTAATAATCTATTTTGATGTGTTGGATGAAACAATATTGTCTAATGATGGGATGGTCATTTCTTCTTCTTACTATGGATTTGTGTTTATTACCTCTATATATCCTAATCCATTATTTTCCTTTGCACTCTTCAAAGAGGGTAGAATTGGTTCCACTATACCTTCTTCTCTTCTTCCTATAGGACATGTTCCTTTATATCCCATTTTCTACATAATGAGGAATCCCTTTCCATTTTTTTTGTAGGAAATTTGATATTTTGTGCTTCTTTTGTTTCTCCTACATCTCTGTATAGCCATTTCTGGATGTCCTTGTCATTATTTTCTTATGATAGTGTTCCTACCTTGATAAATGAATCACCATAGATAGTGAGGGGTTTTGATGCATGTTGTTTTGATGTTGACGGTCTTCCATATGACTGAGGTGAAAGTGACAATTGTGCTAGATCCAATGAGTGTTCAAAATGAGGTGAAGATGATCGTGTTGGTGGATTCGTTAACTATTTTCTCTTTTATGATGATGACATTAACTTGTGAATCATATTCTTCAAGGTGATTTATTACATTGTAATAACTACGAGCATAATTCATGCACTTTCCCTTGTCGTCTTTGGATGATTCACCTTTTTTCGTAATTTGGAAGAGGAATTTGGAATTTTGTATGCTCATTATTAGACTTATGTCCTTCCATGGTTATGACACCATTATCTAGCAAGTCTTGTATAACATGCTTTAATCTCATGCAATCATTCATCTTATGCCCCCTACTTCTATGAAAGTCACAATAATGAGCATCATTCCACCAAGAGGGCTTAACCTATTGTTGAAAATATCTTGCTTCTAGTAATGTGATTAGTTTTCTAGCAAGATGAGTTTTTAATGCATATTCCAAAGGTTCCCCTAATGGTGTGAATCTCCTTCGTTGTTTAGGTATTGATGGTTTGGGTTGATTGTTACTTGAATTGTTGTTTTGATTGATTTTGAACGTGTTGCTTGATTAATTGAAAGCAATTTGTTTTGTTTTGACATTATGGGCATCAACAACTCCGTCATTTACTACATTCTTATTTTTCATCAAAACTTTGAGTTCCCATTGTTGGAATTATTGCTATTCGGGTAACCTTTGTTGTCTTTGTACAATTTGAGTTCTCCCTTCTCAACCATTGCTTCTTCGATTTGAATTCCATTTTCAATAAATTTAACAAATGTAGGGGGACATTGTAACTTCAATCTATAAGTCATCTCATCAATCAAGTTGCTTATAAAGATACCGATATTTTCTTTTTCTGGTATGCTACATGGGTACTTTGAAAACAATCTCCTCCATTTTTGTAGAAAAGTGAGAAATGGTTCTTCATTTTTTATGTTTTGTATTGCATAAATCCAGCATTGTCACTTCATGTTTGATTTTGTAAGAATATTGTGTAATAAACGTATTTACCAATTCTTTGAAGGATCTAATATCAAAAGGAAGTTTGGAGAACCATTCCATGGGTTGTCCTCCTAGACTCCTCAAGAATAATCTCATCATGTATGTCTCACTATGTGCGAATTCCATGCTCATAGTACAAAATTCTCTTATATGATCTTGTGGATCAGATTCACCCATGTACTTTTCATATTTGGGTATTTCACAATTTGGGGGAAATAGAATCATATTCAAACTTCTATTGAAAGGGTAAGGACATATGTCCTCCAGTGAATACCTTTTGGTGATTGTTCCTCGCTCCATGTCCTAAATTTGTTGTTGTAACACTTGGATTTGTTGCATGAGAGAAGAAAGTGTGTTGATCTCATTATTGTTATTATTGTCGTTATCATTGTTGTTAGCATTGTTGTTCACATTGTTGTTCATTATGGTGTTATCTCTTGTTCTCAATTGAGTCACATCAAAGTTATAAGGTAGCTTAACACCTTCATTAGCCAACATGAGGAAATATATTTCTTTATCATTTTCAAGTACCTTCTCCATGAACTTATTGAATTTCGGATCTTGTTGGGCTTCTCTTATCAATTCATCAGGTATATCTTCATCCTCTTGTCCAGGTATATACCTATGTAATGGATTCTTTGTATCACTCATGTTTTTTGATACCTCTTGTTCCCTTTGTTCTTGTTTTTTCTTCTAAAATCTTGCTACAACTGGCATGCAAATGACACAATTTTTGTATTAAATGATCAAATGTTAGTCTTGTTTTGATGATCAAATCCAAATAGGGAAGGGAGATATGACCCTATTATGAAGGATAAGTATGTGTGATTATAATCTCAGGTCTAGGTTCAAATGAGGAGCGAAATCTCATGATAGAGAACTTTGTTGGAATGGATAATCAGAGATGATAAAGACTGAACAATGACTTGTGATGGTAAAATTTTCTTCACTTACCAAATATTGTGTGTCTTTTCTTGGAATTGCTTACTATGATAGTTGGAGCATATTCTAGATGAAAAAGGGTATCTGAAACTGTGTTCAAAATTGTCTTAAAGTGAGTGGAAGTGCTCACTATTTTGCATGCACTAAACTGTATGAATGACTCTGTAGGGCGTATATGCTAGATTGTGTGGTATACGCACTATTGTGGACCCTAAATGCGCTATTCTAAACTTGATATGTGTTGAACGGGATTTGAAATGAGTTAAACTATTTTTCTTCATATGCAACAGACTAATGGTTATATGTGCTGAAACAGAAGTTATATGCAATAGTCTAGGTGCTATATGCGCTAAAAAAGTTATTATCTGGGATACTAAGTGACTCAAATGCGCAAGACTATTTATCATATGTGAAAAACTACTTTATCTGAGTGTTTTTTGACAGTGATCAATGTGTTGGATTCAGGGATCACTGAGAGGGGGGTGAATCAGTGATCTACCAGATAGCAGATTTTCAAAATTAACTTTAAACCATCGGAAGCACACAAATAAAACTAAAATGCAGAAACGTAGAACAAACAACCACAAAAGCATAATACCAGATTTTTACGTGGCAACCCAAATGGGAAAAACCTCGGTGGGATGTGAACCCACAATATTATTCTACTATGGCTAGTAGAAAAACAATATTACAATATGGGGAATTCACAAGCATTCAAGCACTTCCTAGAGCTTACTGCTCAAATACAATAAGGGCTACGACCTCAGAAGGATCACTACCTTACTGATTGATTATAATGATGAATTACAGCAAAATGAACTCTGAAATAGAATCTGCAATGCTTGGATGAGTTCTGGTTGAGTGCCAAATATATTGATTGGGTCACCTCTGCTGATCTGCTCTGTTATGACCAATTCACTAACTTAGTCAGCTACCGGATCAAGAATGCACATGTGAAACTGAACCAAAATGGATTCTCAATCACCACTCACTTGCATACAATCATACCACACACCAAAAACATCACCAACACCAAACTTATATACCGACAATCACAAAATAGATCATTTACCATGTCATCCTACTAGTGTAACCTATAGTCACATGTCGTCTTGACCGGATCACAAAGGATAAATGAGGATCACCAATACAATAATAAAATGATATTTTAATGTCAGCCCAATCAATCCAAATACAATTTAATGCACCGCAATCACCAGAAAGCTTCCGGACCCAAAATTGCTTTGTTCTTCCTAAAACACTGGTTGACATCCGCTTCCAGTTAAGAAGAATTAAGGCTACCAAATCAAGTCTATATGAAGATTTTCCATCAATGACAAACCTAAATCAATAATAAACCATCAGAAGCCACCAGATGAGTGTCAATTGCCAACAATCTCCCCCTTTGTCATTGATGGAAACACTCGTGAAAAATGGCTAATTATTTAGCAGAAAAAATGGCTAAGTGTTGAGCACTGTATACCGGATCAAAAGGATTTATAAGGCTTCCCCTTAGACAAAGATTTCCACTCATCTAAACTGTAATTTTCTCACCTTTTCTCTCGCCCTTTGACAATAATTCCAAAGATGGGGTGTTGTCCAAAACTTATATACAGAGATATTTGTCGGATATTTTACAAATACTTGAAGATGTCAGCAAAAATGGTCTTCAAGGATCTTAGGTGAGTATCCCACCCGCTCTTCAAGTTATCCAAAATAGTAATAAATGCACTAAATACAGTGGCATGAATCTCTACCTCCTTCATATTGAATGACACAGGTTGTGCCATAACCTTCATGCAATCTACCTTATTGCTTAGCATGGTGTCTAATCGGGGGGCAATTAAGTTCCGG
Organism: Cryptomeria japonica; assembly: GCF_030272615.1. NCBI lineage: Eukaryota > Viridiplantae > Streptophyta > Pinopsida > Cupressales > Cupressaceae > Cryptomeria > Cryptomeria japonica. Next base: position 479,692,182 of record NC_081413.1, read on the forward strand.
AGTTCACCTGATCTCCTCAAAATTTTGTCCTTCTCCACTTAGAGCCTTGAAATCTGATCATTTAGAACCAAAAATTTTCCTTCCACATTGCTAGTTGGAGCGACATTGGGATCAAAAGACTGAGAAATACTAGCAAGTTTTCCCTGTCAAACACTTATTTGATTGTCTATATCTATAGTGAATTCAGGCAAAATTAGAAAAGACTTATACAATTTTCCACCCTTTTTCAAGGCATCTGAGATAACTTGCAGACCTTTATTTAATCTCACACTATCATCCTCAATCATCTTCTAGAATGTCTGCATTCTAACATCCTTAATTCTACCCAAAACTCTCTTAGTAGCAGACTTCTCTAAAGAATCAAAACTGGTATTTACACTATTAATTAGTTGCAACAATCTACTAGAGGGAATATCATTAGAATCTAACTATACAGTCGGAGCCACCTTTTGCAAAGCATCAACAGATATCAAAATGAGCTTCTTAGCTTTAGATTCAGACTTTACCAAATCCTGGCTAGCCTGAGCTTGCACAGCAGCTGCGAGCATAAGCTTTCCTGCAAGAGACATTTGTCCAAGGTTCAGTGGACCATCTATATTTATAGGGATCTAAGGTGGGGTGGTAGAAACTGCACGAATGTCAATTATTGGATTAACAACTCCTTTGCCTTTGTCTACCTCTGCAACCTTAGCCTCTGCACTCTCAGCATCCTTTCTCCCATCCCCTTTATCTTTTGCACCGGTGTTTCCACTTGGTGCATTATCATCTTTTTGGATCTCAAGGGCTGCTGAGCTATCCATCAACGGAGGAGTATCACCTATCTCAACATCAAGTGATGTGCTACCTTGATCTTTTGGATGTCCCTTAGTCTGAGTCTCATCCTTCTGACCACCAAAAACACCTTGCTTTTCCCCTAGCTAAGAAGACTTGAATGCATCTTTATATAGAGGATCATTTACAATTGTCTTTTTCTAGATTTCCTATGTCTCCTTCCTTACCTCTTCCACCTTTCCAATCATTAACATGTTTACCCTGTTCTTGCTTCTAAATTATTTCTTGTTATCCTCTTCAATAAGTTTTCTGACTTCTTCTCGGGTGATACAGGTGCAAACATTTACTAGTTTACTTTCTTTCATCTCCTTGTCAGCTTTGTTGGCAGTTAGTCTCCTTGCATCGATAAGGTTGTATAGGTTCTTAGGGATGCTCTTCTCGAGTTAAATCAATGTTTTACTAAAATTGTGCAAGTATAATACAACTGATTCTCCCACTTTTCTCGGATCAACTTCATTCAAATTTTCATCACACTCCAAGATTCTTTAGATTACAGTCCACAATTATCTCATCAATTAACTGATCTGGTGACAATGAAGGAACAAATGCAGATTTACCTTGCTTAATACCGGACACAGGTTTAATTTTAACCTTTCTTTCCTTCTGAGGTCTTCCAATAGGGGCGGGATCAGATTTTGCCTTCTTTCTCTATTGGGCTCCACCGGACTGCGGCTTCCTCACCACTCTTGCAAATTTACCTTTCTTCTTTGCCTTGAATGCTTCTTCCTTAGATTATGTCTTAGAGGCCACCAGAGATACAGAAACATGAGTCCTCTTGAGCTTCTCTTTTTTCTTCAATACACCTTTCTCGGATGGGCTAGGTCCTGAAGATGATACAACCGGAGTAGGGGCAGACTTGGTCTCATTTGGTTTGACCTTGGAGGGAACCGGATCAAACTTAGGTTTCTTGGTTTTCTCTTTGGCCTCTTTCTAAGCATGTTTCTCTCTTGCCTTCTTCACCTCCTCACGGGTGAACCCCATCTGTATTTCTACTTCCTCTTCCATATTTGTAACTTTCCTTTTCCTAGTAGGTGCAGTAAATTTACTATGCAATTCAAGGTCTTTCTCCTTGAATATTCAAATCTCCCTTCTTTAGGATCCATCAGTTGACTTAATAAGTGTTGTGCATATGCCTTGAGAGTGATAGAGTCAACTTCATACCCCATGGGCACGATCCACACTGTTTTGTGCTCCACGGCTTTCATTTGATATTGATCTTTATCTACCATGAAGCAAATGGTTTGCTCATATTTCTCAACAATCTCTTTAGGGATTTTCTCTCTATTTTTCATCGCATCTTGGAAAGATTTGAAGCATCCTCAGAGAGCACATATTCTCATTCTAGCATCTCCTATTCCCCATACTCCCTCTTTATTTGCATAGCCGATGTCTATCATAGGCCCCTTAAACCTTTCCTTTCACACTGGGTATCTCATTCGAGAAATATAAGGCCAAGCAAATAAGAAGAGTTCCATATTTGAAAGTATGCTTCTTATCTTTCTTAATCTTATTTAAATTACTTAACAATTCATTCAGGAGGACTGTACATAGATCATACCTTTTCCATCTTTCAACATCTAATATGCAGAGTAAATGGTAGTTCCAGAGACGAAGTTATGTCTGCTAGATTGGTAAACTTTGTAACTGACCACCATTAATGCAAACTTCACATCATTCTCTATAATGTCATTTATGGTCATTGATGTGTTGTCAAACTTGGAACCAATACTAGCTATCACTGTATTATTCGACACCTTCCTCAGGCCAGGTACCTCACCGGTTTCATTGAGGCATGTCACAACTCGAATTGTTTCTTAGTGATTTTGCGAGGTCTGTCAAGCCATATAAACTCATCATGAACTCAACTGAGAATGTATCGGATCCACTCTACTTCATCGAATAATGGAAAATGGATGAACTGTGAAAAAACCTTATCATGAAGAACCTTGTATTCTGGTTTGAGGTTACTCAAACTGTTCGTCAAGTTTTTTTTATATAGGTTCAACATATCCGCGTTACCAAGCTCCTTGAGATCACAGTGGATGTATGCCCTAATATATTCATTATGAAGCACGTCATAGAGTACCAAAGAAGATTCACCTTCTGGATCGTCTTCAACTGACTTGAAAGGGTGTTTCTTGTATATAGCTCTGGCCCTATCCTTAATATCCATAACCAATGGGGTAGCAATGCCAAAAGCTGAAGCCATTTTGAATTTAGGGTTTATGAATTACAGATAGTCTAGAATAGATAAATACCTTAATTTGTAACTGGGCGCTGGAATTTACTTTAGAGTCATTGAAATTGTTGAACTGCTTCACTCTCCTTCTCTGCACTATTCGCTTGATCTCATTATGAAAAATGAAGCTTTGAAATGCCTTCATATCCTTCAAAGACCTAATTTTATTTTGCAATAAATGTTGCAATCAGTTACCATAGTTTTCACATAGTCGCTTATCAGATCACCAATTCTTCTCTAATTTTTTTGGATAACATCTACACATGTTATTTAAGCCTTCTATAACCTTCTGAATTCGATTGCAGATCATCGAAGAGGTGGTTCTTAGAATCTACATGAAAATTCCCCTCTAAGGCATAAATCCCTAGTTACCGGATGAAGATCTTGCACCAGATTCGGGTGCAAATCCATTATCAACTTTAGATTCATATTTTTTGACCCACATCTTCTCATGATTGTCTCTAATCTCTTCTACCTTTGCCTTTCCCTTCTCATCTGATTTGCTCTTGTCTATCCGAACATTGTTCTTTCTTCTACAGTACTTTGCAATGTGATCGGTTTCGTTGCATGCACGACAAACAACATTACTCTGCATCGGTTTTAAGTTCATCTTATTTGGCCTCATCCTACACTGGTTAGAAATATGTCCAAACATCCCATAAACATAGCACCTCTTATTTTGGAAGTTATTCATTACTTCTCTAAACATATTTGACTTGTGACCAAAATTATTGCATATGAAACACTGAGCGGTAAAGGTAGGAACATTATTCATGTTGTTCATTCCATTATTCATCTTACTTTTGCATTGATTCGCCATATGACCAAATTTGTTGCAAGTAAAACATCTACCATTGAATTTATGACCATTAGGTTTCCTTACCAAAGAATTCTTGCTCTTCTTTTGATCAAGTTTTGCATTGCTTAGTCCAGATTTAGAGGATTCACCTTTCTCAAATTCAAGTCCTCGCATGTCCTTTCCATGTCTCTAAATTTCCAACATCTCATCAAGCCTTGCTGAGATAGCTTTGAATTTTTATTTGTAGTCATTAGCAGTAGCAAGTTCATCCCTTAAGGCAACAATCTATCTTTCAAGTTCTTGACCATTATTCCTTGACTATGTCAACTCAAGCTTCAACTAATCATTCTCATAGGTAAGTATGAAGCATTCATCAGCTCTTTCCTTCAATGATTGTGCCAAATTCTCTTCATTTTTCTTTTGGTCCTCAATCTCCTTAGTCAGCCTCATCATAATGGATTGCATCTCATTCTTTAAGGCAATATTATCTCTCTCAATCTTGTCACATAAATCAACTTTACCCTGACTTTCCATGATTTGATCTTCTTTCTCCTTCAACTTGTCCATCAATTATTTCCTCTTATCTCTTAAAGTGCTCACTTGATCCTTCAAGTCATTAATGGAATCATCAACAACATTCAAGTTTTTCTTCAAGGAACTGATCTCATTTCTTGTTGCATCAAGATCCTCAAGTGCCACACTGAGCTGTCTCTGAAAACCAAAATCCATTGAATCAATCTCCCAGATATTCCTCTAGCAGTTAAGATTCCTTAGAGGAACTAGGCTCTAATGCCAATTGTTGAATTTAGGGATCACTGAGAGGGGGGGTGAATCGGTGATCTACTGAATAGCATATTTTCAAACTTAACTAGTTTAAACCACTGGAAGCACACAAATGAAACTGAAATGCAGAAACATAGAACAAACAACCACAAATGCATACCACAAGATTTTTACGTGAAAACCCAAATGGGAAAAACCACGGTGGGATTTGAATGCACAATATTATTATATTATGGCCAGTAGTAGAAGAATATTACGATATGGGGAATGCACAAGCATTTAGGCACACTTCCTAGAGCTCATTACTCAAATACAATAAGAGCTACAGCCCTAGAAGGTTCATTACCTTACTGATTGATTGCAATGATGAATTATAACAAAATGAACTCTGAAATAACATCTACAATACTTGGATGAGTTTCAGTTGAGTGCCAAATATATTGATTGGGTCACCTTTGCTGATCTTCTTTGTTCTACCATGTTCACTGTCTCAGTCAGCTACCAAATCAAGAATGTGCATCTGAAACTACACCAAAATGGATTCTCGATCACCACTCCCTTGCATACAATCATACCACACACCAAAAATATCACCAACACCAAACTTATATACCGACAATCACAAAATAGATCATTTACCATGTTGGCTTGCTAGTGTAATGTGTAGTGAAATGTCGGCTTGATCACATCACAAAGGATAAATGCAGATCACCAAAACAACAATAAAATGATGTTTCAATGTTGTCCCAATCAATCCAAACATGATTCAATACACCACAATCACCGGAAAGCTTTCGGACCCAAAACTACTCAGTTCTTCCTAAAACATCGATTAACTAGCTACCAGTTGACATCTGCTTCTAGCTAAGAAGAATTAAGGCTACCGGATCAAGTCTTCATGAAGAGTTTCCATCAATGACAACCCTAAACCAATAATAAACCATTAGAAGCCACCATATGAGTGTCAATTTCCAACACAATGAGTTTTCTAGATCCGATTGTTTTTGTCTAGCAATGACTGGATGTCTTTTTAGTGGTGATCATGAAAATATAGCAAACACTTGTTTAATGACTTGTCTTCCCTAGTCTTATAAACATATAGTGTGTGTTCTAGGATTTAAAGAAAGCCCAAATTTCCATGGGTATAGCACAAAGAAGAGAACATCAAGCACAACTACCTAAGGAGGATTGGCTTCACTACTACTTCTCAACCCACAACCTGGTACCCTTTTAGCTCACACAACCTTGTCACCGCCTAGAGGGTGTCTGTGTTTTTGCCTTTGCGAGAGCTGGCAGAATCTCATTAGGAGCCTTTCAATAAGTACTCAAAAGAGGAGTTCACAATTATTCTCAAGAGGGACATATGGTGACTATCTTCAGGAGAGATTCTTCCCCCTCCCTGCACTGAGAGAATAGAAGTGTCCAGAGGTGAACTGGGTGGCTTCTATGTAAAAAGGGGTGCTAGTAAGGATGTAGATGTTCAACGCATCGAGGTATAAACTCACTTAAGAGGTCTCCCAACCTTGAGAACCAAGGTTTTATGCACCACAAGGGTACTAAAGGAGAGTTATTTCCGAGCACTATCGTCAACCATGATTTTCACCATGATTGCATTTATTTTAGAGTGGGTTGGAAGACTTGGGTTTAGCCATTCCCACTTGGGTCATTCCCTCTCACTTGGCCTTATAGGATACTCAGGAGGCGGGCCCTCTAAAGCTAAAATGCACTACTTAAATGAAAAAGATCTCCATGGGTTTGGCTTTCTAATCACCCATTTAAGGGGAGAACATAATACCTACCACTTTGACCTTAAGACACACGAGACAAATTGTAAATTAACCCCCTAATTTAAGCTAGATGCCTACTTTAACAAAACAAAAACACATTGTTTTGACATATTGATTCTTTGACCCACGAAACTTGCAAGAAAATAGTTACTAGTTTGGAATTTTATGTCTTTGACCTGTGAAAAACATATCTGCAAGCAAGAAAACAAAAATTAGTTTTAGGAAAATCCATTTTCTGACAAATGCATCATATACACTAAACTTATAATCAAATGCACTACTCTATGAACCATATGCTCTAAAATGGTAGTCAAATGTGCTAAATCAAAACAGAGATTTGCTACACTTTAAACTATATGTGCTAAAATGAAAACTATATGCACTAATCTAGCAGTTAGATGCACTGAATTGAAAATCAGATGCGATAAAAGAACAATTAGATGCATCATTCTAGAAATTATATGCGTTGTTCTGGAAATCCTATGCATTGTTCTAGAAACCGTCGAACCTACTAAGAAAATACCTGCAATTCCTACAATAAAACATCAAATACGGGCAAATTAGGCCCCATGGGTGGGTGCCAAAAATGTATATAGGGAAGTTAAACACCTAATATACCAATGAGACCTTATATTGAGAGTTTTCTAAATAAAAATTAAAGGCAATGTTCAAAAATACAAGAAACTCCCTCAATTATGTCCCATTGTCCTCTATCTCCAAGGACCTATTGCATCTTTAAAATGGTGAGTACTTGAAGAATGAGATTCACTAAATGAGATGCATGCATCTAAGCTATTATGAGAGAAAATGCAAGCTAAGACAAGTTAAATGATGGTGATAATATTGCTAAGACGCAACTATGATGATAATGAGAACACTAAAGTGTGATAATTAAGATACTAATTTAAGTCATGCTAACTACCAAATCTGCTCTAAATGTTATTAAAATGCTACTAAAATGAAGCTAAATAGATGCATAAGTCAATTATAAAACTAGCATTAGTTGGATACAAGCTCAAGGGATCCTCAAAATGCTGGAATTTGATCTATTTATAGACTTTCCAAGGCTAGAGTTGATGTGGCAACAATCAATGGTTGAGATCAAGCCTATAGAAATGAATGGTAGAGATGCAAGAGATTATTTATGAAGCATAGTACAAGTAGTTGGAAGCTGGAGATGGTTGCTCACATTTATGGCTAAGTATGAGCTAGGTTATGGGCTCAAAGAGACAACCTTGATTAAATGAGCATGGTGGTAAGTACTCAAGAGGTAAGGTGACAAGTACCCAAGTTGATGTGGATAATCCTCATTTTATAATTTCCAAAATATTATTTTCACTTGTCACATGCTGAGGTGGTGATGAGGTGGAAAGGTAGGAGGAAGTTTATTTAAATGGAATATGGTGAGATTTTCAAGAATTTTGGAAGAATGAATTATATAATTAAATTAAAGAATTTAACTATATAATAGAAGAATAATTAAATGACTTGCATCTAATTAATAATATCCAAGCCAAAATTTATGTGTATACAGTCACCTTCTCTACAATGTCTTCTAGAGCCCTTCCTCGTACTGCAGAGCTAGCTTATGGGTTTGGGAGAACTAAATCCATTTGAGGAAGACCTAGCATTGGCTTCAAATGCAAATTATGTAGCAAGAGACAATGGTGGTCATAAAACACTTCTAAGAAATGATTTTTCATTGGGAAATTAAGGAAATCTCTATACAGAGACATATTTCACATATAATAAATTAATGAAAAGTTTAAAAAGTAATAAAATTTATGTCATAATGTTTAGATTTGACTGAAGAAAGTTTCATAAAAAAATTCTTTTATTGATTTGTGTTAACTTTACAGGATTATCCTCCTAATATTTGGATAGATTAAAGCATGGAAGGGTTATACTCGCTCTTATTAACTGGTCCAATGTTGTTGTATTTTAATCATGATGCATCACTTGATCCTATAGCACTAATTTATACATTGAATCTAAAGGATTTAATAAGTGCATCTTTTAGAAATACACTAAATTAATTGGAACATTAAGAAGTTGGATGAGAAAAAAACTATACCAAAAAATGACAATAAAAAACCCTAAAAGAACTAAGGAAATGAATATAGAAAGGCTCTATTAACTGTTGGTATTTTGGTATGGTTTTCTCATTGATGTCAACACCTATCAACACTTATCAACTTTGGCACTTTGGAGAAATGGTTATATTCACCGGCAAGCAAGTGAATTTATGCACAGTCACCGATATCTAGTACACTGACAGGATATATTGTTCACCGATACTTGGAATGACATGGAAAACATCTAGTTATGTCGAAGACATTATTTGGACACGTTGTCTTGGAGATATGTTCATTGGTATATTCGTGTTTGCATATTGGTTGTTATCGGCAAATAGGTCCAGATTAAGCACCGAGAGGCTTATCTATTCCAGATCAGCATGACACGCTTTGAAGATGATTTTGTTGTTATTGTAAATGCATTAAACCGACATGTTGAATCAGATATTGCATTGATTATTGATTTACTTGTAAATTGATTTTATTGTAATATCTTTTAGAGCTGACCTACTAAAATTGGTCTTAGGTTATGGTATATATGTAAGATCTTATTTGTAAGATCGATAGGCGATTGGGAAAAAGAATTATAAGAAGGTATATGCGAGAATAAGAAGAGCTATACACGCAGACATCATTTAAGGTAAAGCAAGGTTTTTGTGAAGGCATATCAGAATTGAACCGGTACTGAATCCAACATATGAAGATGCTATTTTGAGCAGTACATTATTATTGGATTTAACCATCCAATTGTAATCAATGTGACTCCTATTTGTGTTTAAGCAGTGAGCTCTAGGCGCTTGGCCTTTCTGCATGTGCAGACCCCATTTGTATACACATACTATCTACAATAGTATCATCTGATTGTGGGTAAGGTTTCCCACTGTGGTTTTCCCCCTTACAAGGTTTCCACGTATAAATATTGGTGTTATGTGTAGTAGATGTTATTGTCTTTCTATTTCATGCATTAATCTTTATCAGTACTGTAATTAACTAATAAAATGTCTGCCTGCATAAAGTCTGATTTACCGGTATTAAGCATTAAGGTTGGTTAAGTTGTTTTTGGTTTGAATTTATTTGACAACTGATTCACCCCCCCCCTCTCAGTTGTCTCCAGGACCTAACAATTGGTATAAGAGCTAAGTCCTCTTTTTGCAGACGTTTAATAGCTTGAGGAGATTCAATGTCTACTAACTATTTCAAGGACAGTCCTAAACTTGATGGAACCAACTATGGCATATGGAAGATCAGAATGGAGACACATCTAAATTGCATTGGAAAGGACATATGGGATGTTACAAAGAATGGCTACATTTCTCCTACTCAAAGTCAACCTAATCCACCTAACTTGGCTAAAGATGAGGAAAATGATTGCAAGGCAAGACAAGCACTTTTGAGCGCATTATCAGATCAGCAAATCATGGGATTATCAGATAGATCAACTGCTAAAGATATTTGGGATCATTTGGAAACACTGAATGAAGGAGATTCCATGGTCAAAATTGCAAAAATTGAAAGCTTCCAAGTTAGGTATACAAATCTAAAAATGGAAGAAGATGAAAGGATTTATGCTTTTATGGAAAGAGTAAATGAAATTGTTTTGAGCATTAAATGTTGTGGAGGAACCTTAAGTGAAGATGAAATTGTTTCAAAAGTTTTAAGAGGATTTCCACCGACATATAAATGAAAGTTACTGCTATAAATGAATTGAGAACAATGCCTAATACATCAGTAACTAGGGATACATTGATTGGAAAACTTCCAGCTTTTGGAATTGAGGAATTTGGTCCTGCTGCTACTATAAAGATAGATTTAGCCTTTAAAGCATCAAAATTATATGCACCATCTTTTGACAAATCTGATTGGAAAGCCTTTTATGCAAGAGAACTTGAGGAAAGCATGAGAGAAAATGAAGAACTTGAAGAACTTAAAGAACTTGAAGCACTATTTGCAAGGAAAATGCCTAAAGGTCCAGTTGGAAGTAAGTATGAAGGTAACGAACCATTTAAATGTTTTAATTGTAATAAGATTGGTCATATGGCTTCAAGATGCCCTGATAGACATGCTAGACTAAGAGAAGAAGCTAGAAGAACATACAAGCCTAAACCTGAATATCAGAGATATAGATTTAAGAAGAATAAAGATAAATCTTGTTATCTTGCTGATGAAGGAGTCACTGATGATTCTAATGAAGATCCAGCAGACAATGGATGGGTTTTTGTTTCTATAAAAAAAGATCAACTGGAACCTACTGTTCAACTCATAGAGCACACCCTGGCAGCTAAAGTTGAAGTTAAGGATGAATGGATCATTGATTCAGGATGTTCACATCATATAACTGGTGATAAAGGTAAATTCTTGAACTTTCAGGAATATAATGGAGGTCTGGTAAGATTTGGAGATGATAAAGCTTGTTTGATCAAAGGAAAAGGTACTATATCTCTTGATGGTAAGATAATACTGACAATTTTTACTATGTAGAAGGTTTAAAGCATAATCTTTTGAGTGTTGGTCAATTAGTTGAGAAAGGATTTCAGTTACAATTCAAGAATGGAAAATGCAAAATTATGAACAAGACTAGTTTGGAAATTGCAACCGGTAACCAAACTAGAGGAGACATCTTTCATTTAAATAACAGTGAAAAGACATGCTTGATTGCACACATTGATGAAAGTTGGCTATGGAATAAGAGACTCTGTCATGTAAATTTTGATTGCATGGTAAAAATCAGTACTACTAAGGCAGTTAGAGACTTACCTAATATTGTTAAACCTCACAATCCGGTATGTAAGGAATGTCAATTTGGAAAACAAGTTAGAGCATCTTTTAAAAGTATTCTAGAAAAATCCAATAATGCTCTTGACTTAATTCACACTGATTTATGTGGTCCAGCTAGAACTAAAAGCTTACAAGGTGATAGATATTTCATGCTAATCATTGATGACTATTCTAGAATGTGTTGGGTTACTTTTCTCAGAGAAAAATTAGAAGCACTTGGGAAGTTCAAACTTTTCAAAGCAATGGTAGAAAATGAAACCAGTAAGAAAATCAAATGTCTGAGATCAGATCGAGGTGAATTCACATCTAAGGAATTTAATACATTATGTGAAGTGAATGGAATTAGAAGACAGTTATCAGCACCCCAGAAACCACAGCAGAATGGAGTTATAGAAAGGAAAAACAAAACTATCTTGGACGCAGCTAGAAGTATGTTATCTGAAGCAAATCTACCACATGTATATTGGAGAGAGGCAGTAAGCACAACAGTCTATGCATTCAACAAAGTTCACATGAAAGGTGAAACTGGTAAGACCCCTCATGAACTATGGTTTGGTATTACTCCTACTCTTAAATATTTTAGAATATTTGGAAGTAAATGCTATATTAGAAGAGATGAGTATATTGGCAAATTTGATCCTAGAAGTGATGAAAGAATATTTCTTGGTTATTCATCTAAGAGAAAAGCATATAGATGTTTTAACAAGAGATTGCAGAAAATTGTTGAAAGTACAAATGTGAAGATTGATGAACAGTTTAGAGGAACTTCAAGGTATATAGACTCTGAACCGGCAACAAAGATACTGACAAATGAACCTACATTGAATCCACCAATACAAAATGAAGATCCAGTTACCCCGGTATCATCTGAAAATTCCACTATAACTGAGGAACAGTAGCAAATGAAGACACCCCGGTATGTAAGATTGAACCACTCTGAAAATTAGATAATTGGGAACAAGTATCAAGCAATTATGACAAGAGGAAGACTGGAAAATGAAGAGGTATATCTTATTTCTCTAATTGAACCATCATCAATTAATGAGGCATGTGAAGATAAACACTGGATTAAAGCTATGGAAGAGGAACTAGAACAAATTGAGAAGAATAACACATGGACACTAGTTCCCCGGCCTAAAGACAAAAATGTGATTGGAACAAAATGGGTATTCAGAAACAAACTTAATGAAGATGGGAAGGTAATCAAAAATAAAGCAAGACTAGTATGTAAGGGATATTCTCAGAAAGAAGGAATTGATTATAATGAAACCTTTGCACTGGTAGCTAGAATTGAGGCAGTCAGATTATTCTTGGCTTTTGCAGCACACAACAACTACAAAGTATATCAAATGGATATTAAATGTGCATTTCTAAATGGAGATCTTGAAGAAGAAGTTTACATTGAGCAACCTAATGGATTTTCTTCGACAGATAACAAAGATATGGTTTGCAGGCTAAGGAAAGCTTTGTATGGGTTGAAGCAAGCTCCAAGAGCTTGGTATGCTAGATTGGATAAATATCTTTTGGAGATTGGTTTTTCTAAAGGTAATGTTGATAGCAACTTATACTATAAAGTGACTAATGATGACATCTTGGTTATAGAAGTTTTTGTTGATGATATAATCTTTGGAGGAGAAGATGGATTATGTAAAGACTTTTCTATTGAAATGCAACATGAATTTGAAATGTCTATGATTGGAGAGATAAAATTCTTTTCAGGATTGCAAATTTCACAAACTAATAAAGGTATATTCTTGAGTCAATCCAAGTACCTAAAGGAGTTACTAAAGAAATTTGGGATGGAGAACTATAAACCGATAAGCACACCTATGACTACAAATGACAAATTATCACTAAGGGATGAATCTACACCCGTTAATCCGACTAGGTACAAATCTATGATAGGAGGCCTACTGTATTTGACACAAACAAGACCTGATATTATGAATGCAATATGTATTGTTTCAAGATTTCAGAGTAATCCTAGAGAAAATCATGAATCAATAGTAAAAAGGATTTTTCAATACTTACAAGGCACTACAAATCTTGGTTTATGGTATCCTAGAGATGAAAACTTTGAATTATGTGCATGCATAGATGCAAATTGGGCAGGAGATGTGGATGATAGAAAAAGCACCACCGACGGAGCATTTTTTCTTGGAAACAGATTAATTTCTTGGTTGAGTAAGAAACAAAGTTGTACATCTTTATCAACAGCAGAATCAGAATATGTTGCAGTAGCAACTAACTGTACACTGGTATTATGGCTTAAGAAAATGTTGAAGGACATAAAGGTAAAATGCAAGGAACCTATAACTATCTATTGTGATAACATTGTAGCAATTAATATATCTAAGAATTCGGTACTACAATCTAAAACTAAACATGTTTCTATCAAATTGAACTTTTTGAAAGAGAATGTTGAAGCAAAAGAAGTAAAACTAGTTTATGTGAATACTAAAGAGCAGATTGTAGATATTTTCACTATGCCTTTGCCTAAGCAGACTTTTGAATATCTCAGAGACCAGCTTGGGGTCATACCCCCACCGGTAGAGACTTAGACAGTTGATTTTTGTCATCAACCAGTAGAACTAACAGAGAAATCTTTTATTTCGGCTTTGATGAGGAAAGCTACTTCTCAGGGGGAGTAGTTGGCATACTAAATTGATTGGTATTTTGTATTTGAACCTGACTTTTGTATTGGCTTTGGCATTTGATTTCAAAGGGGGAGAGATTGATATGGAAAAACACAAGGAGAGACTGTTACTTTGAGAGAGACTGGTTACTCTTTGTATCTAAATTTTGATTCCTGTTATGATCTCTTTTGGGAGATTATTGGTTTTTTGCATTTCTGTTTTGGCACTTTGATGGTTTTTCCATATTGTGTTGCCATCAATGCCAAAGGGGAGATTGTTGGTATTTTAGTATGGTTTTTTCATTGATGTCAACACTTATCAACTCAGGCACTTTGGATAAATGGTTATATTCACCGACAAGCAAGTGACTTTATGCACAGTCACCGGTATCTGGTATACAGGTAGGATATATTGTTCACTGACACTTGGAATGACATGGAAAACATCTGGTTATGTCGAAGACATCATTTGGACACATTGTCTTGGAGATATGTTCATTGGTATATTCGTGTTTGCATATTTGTTGTTATCAGCAAATAGGTCCAGATTAAGCACTGACAGGCTTATCTATTCTAGATCAACACGACATGCTTTGAAGATGATTTTGTTGTTATTGTAAATGCATTAAGCCGACATGTTGAATCAATTATTGATTTACTTGTAAATTGATTTTATTGTAATATCTTTTAGAGCCGACCTACTAAAATTGGCCTTGGGTTATGGTATATATGTAAGATCTTATTTATAAGATCAATAGGCAATTGGGAAAAAGAATTATAAGAAGGTATATGCGAGAATAAGAAGATCTATACACGCAGACATCATTTAAGGTGAAGCAAGGTTTTTGTGAAGGTGTTTCAGAATTGAATCGGTATTGAATCCAACATATGAAGATGCTATTTTGAGCAATACATTATTATTGGATTTAACCATCCAATTGTAGTCAGTGTGATTCCTGTTTGTGTTTGAGCGGTGAGCTCTACGCGCTTGGCCTTTCTGCATGTGCAGACCCCATTTTTATACACATACTATCTACAGTAGTATCATCTGATTATGGGTAAGGTTTCCCACCATGGTTTTTCCCCTTACATGGTTTCCACGTACAAATATTGGTGTTATGTGTAGTGGACATTATTGTCTTTCTGTTTCATGCATTAATCTTTATTGGTACTATAATTAACTGATAAATTGTCTACCGGCATAAAGTTTGATTTACCAGTATTAAGCATTAAGGTTGGTTAAGTTGTTTTTGGTTTGAATTTATTTGACAACTGATTCAACCCCCCCCCCTCTCAGTTGTCTCCAGGACCTAACATTAACTTCTTGACAAATATGAAATGAAAGGCAAGCAATTAGAAAAATTAAATCTAAAACCATAGAGATCTAATGTAAGTTGCGTTCACCAACTAAATAATTTATATAGGATAATTAAATGAATGTAAACAATTAGCAAACAAATCGAACTTGATATTAGAGTTAGGGAAAATGATTTAAATTTACATGTGTGAAAAAAAGTTAGGGTAAGAGTTGAAAGTTGGGTCCCAGTCTGGCGGAAGTCTGCGGTTTGGGAAAATTACCCACTAGAAACGGGTGCCCATTTCGCTTTGGGGGCCCGAGCCATGAATAAAATGTGCACACATTTTCAAAAATGTGTGCCCATTTTGGTTCGGGCCCCCGAAGCAAAATGAACACCCGATTTTTACAAATCGGGTGCCTGATTTGTAAAAAACAGGAGTTTGCTTTGTAAATGCATTTTATTTATTTTTTTAGGCATTTTTTCCTCATTTTCACTATTCAAAAAACAGGTAAGCGATTTCAGGAAGCATGAGTGCCCATTTTCAGCTTGCCAGCCGACCCCCCAGACCATTTTTTTCCTCATTCCAGGTACGTACCTTTGTTTTTTTCTATTTTTTTCATTTTTTATTATTATTTTTCTAAAAGCATGTTAATTTATTGTCATTTTTTAATTGTAGCCAGTAGGTTAAAATTTTAAAGTTTGAAAAATGATTATGTTTAATAGTGTAAAAAATTATTTAATTTTATGTTTAAAATAGTTGCTTTTAGTTTTCAAATATTATAGAAAACATGAAAAATAAAAAATATTTAAAACTTAAAACCCTAGGTAGAAAACAAAAAGAAAAACGTAAATGAACAATAGACCCTAGACAAAAAACAAATGAACAATATACCCTAGACATAAAACAAACAAACAATAAACCTTAGATAGAAAACAAACGAACAATAAACCCTAGAAAAAAAATGAACAATAAACCCTCGACAAAAAATGAACAATAAACTATAGATAGAAAATGAACAATAACTCTCTCTCTCTCTCTCTCTCTCTCTCTCTCTCTCTCTCTCTCTCTCTCTCTCTCTCTCTCTCTCTATATATATATATATATATATATATATATATATATATATATATATATATATATTATATATATAGGACCCCTTAGTACATCCTAGGACCTCTTAAGACATTATAGGATGCATTAATACATCCTAGGACATCTTTTGACCCTGTAAGAAACCGATAACCCTTTAATGCATCCTACTACATCCTTAGACCCATTTTCAGCCCAATGCTACATATATTTAAATGTTATACATGTGTATAGTTAGATGTTTAAATTTATTTTTGATATGTTGAAATGTTACTTTCTATATGTTTCTAATGTTATCTATAAATGTTTTTGATTAAAGTAAAAGCAGGTTTTGAAGGGGCCCTGAAACCCTTTACAAAAGGACCCTACAAGATAAAAACATTAAGAAACCAGGAGGAACAAACAATAGGAAAACCAACAAAATAACTAGAAAAAATCAGCTAAAAGCCCCCAAAAAACCAACAAAAAATCAGCCAAACCCGACAAAAGGAACTAATTTATATTTTTTAGGGCATTAGACAAGTTATTGCTAATCTCATACAGGTCTTTGATATTATCCCTAAGATTGGGGATATCCTTAGTAGAAGTAGTGACAGCTTTCTTAACACTCGCTCTAGTTCTCTTTGCTACTCCACCAGGTATAGCTTCCCCACTTCCAATCTTGATTGCATCTTCATCCATGTTGAGGTCCACCACTGGTTTGAGAGAGCTAGAGTTATCAAGGACCTTCAAAATATCCTCTAGGTTCTTTGTAATAGCAAACAAGATATTCGGGATAATACCCAACAGGTTTTTCATCGCCACTTTCCTTTCTTCCAGATAGTCAATCTGAGCTACCATTTTTTTAACTTTTTCCTCCATGTCATGCTTCCATTGCTTCTGATTCCTATCATCTTCCTTCCTTTTCTCATCCATCTGTTTCCCATTTTTTTCCAGGTTCTTCAATAGTTCATATGTTCATCTGTCATAACCCAATCTAGCCTCAGTGAGTTTTTTAAGGTTATCCAGGAATAACCCTTCTCCAGCGCTTTCCTTATCTTCACTCAAACTATCCTTAGACGTATCCTTCTCGGGTTCCTTGTTCTTCTCCCTCTCAGAATTCAAATCTTTTTCCTCATTATCCTTATCATCCGATTCCACTATAGGTTGGTTGTTGTCGTTGCCTAAGCTAGCACTGTGATTTGGGCTATCATTATCAGACTCGTTGTCACCTTCTTCATCCTCTACACCCACATCCTCATCTTTCCAACTGTCCTCACCCTCTGACTCATCCATTTCCATTTCACTGCCCTCTTTTTCAGTTTCCTCTATGTCATTATTTTCATCATGGGCTTTCATCCTAGTGGCACTCTTGCTTTTTTTTTCTAGAAGTGGCCTCCTCCTTGTTGGGTTCACCTTCCTCCATCTTTCTCTTGATTTTCCCTAAAGAAGCAGATAACCTCTTGTTTTCATGCATGGCAAGGGTTTTACAGTGCTCATAAATGAGCAACAGGAGCCTACAATGGAGCACCGAATTCGAGGGATTCTTGTTGTGTTTATTGAGAGACCTAGAAAGGGCCCTGAAGAGATAGTAGGGCAAGGAGACCCTTTTCTCATGCCTGAAATGGTTTAATAACACAAAGTGATAAGTGTGGGCCCTAGAAAAGTGGCCCTCAACAGTTATGTATTCCATTATGGTATTCAAAACCCAGCCCTAGATTTTCTTGATATTGGAGGCTTCATAATAACCCATTGTGGCTTTTCCAATTTTAGCCCTCTCCTTTCCCTTACGCGGGAAAAGATTTATTGCATTATTGGAAACTTTAAGATCTCTAAAAAAATTGAGCCCTGAGTGGGGCATACCTATCATGGTCGTGATGAGGCCTGTGTCCAATTTGAACCTCGCACCATAGATTTTAGAGGACCCATTACTCCAATTTTCAGAAATTTTGGAGACTGTGAGTTTAACCCTACCTTTGTCGTAATCAACTAGCTTCTCCATGAAACTCGTTAGGGATCCTTTTTCCAGCTTCTCCCAAACTTTCGGCATATCCTTCCATTTGGACGCGTTGTCTAGTTCCTCCCTCCTTAAATCACCTCCCATATTCAATTTCAGACTTTCACCTCTGTTCTTCTACAAACTCAAAACTTTCTTCCCGTTGTCTCTCAAAATTTTGAAAAAGATGACCCACAAAGTGTGTGAAGTGATATTCTATTTGATTGGGATTCCGCCACTTTGCCAAGTAATCATTACCTTTCTATCAATGCATAAATTACTCATATCAACTATCATGATTATGTGGTCATTCTTTCCCCATAAATATATCCTTTCTGAAGAGCTCTTTAATACTCATATTAATGTCCTCCCCATGCCAAATTGTTTGAGATTCAGAGTTAATGCCTAGGTTCGCCAGACAGTCCGCCACCATATTTTTCTCTCTAAAGGCATGTTCTATTATTATTACTTTAAAACTAGCAATAATTTCCCTAACTTTCAAAATAATGTTTTCAATGGACCACGATGGCTCAGTTTCCCCCTTCAAACACTTAATAATATTAAGTGAATCTCTCTCAAGCCATAATTTATCATGATTTAGGTTCTTAGCAATAATTAGAGTATTCAGCGCAGCTGAGGCTTCAGCAAAATGACTGGTTTGACTCCCCAAAGGACCAACAACCGCCACTAGGCAACTTCCAGTGAAATTCCTGACAATACCCCCATAACCAGATTTACTCGGATTCCCCTTAAAAGCCCCATCAAATTTGGCCTTCATCCATCCCTGGGGTGGAAAACACCAAGCAACACCTTCTCTGCCCTTCTCCTTACTAGATTTGGTAGTGGCAAGGTTCCACCTGTAATTGAATTCTTCTTTAGCAACTCGTCCATCATCAATACCATTGATGCATTCAAAGATACTCCTGTAAACTTTATCCACCACCACTTTAGGGTTGGCACTTTTATCCCTAAAAATCTTGTTGTTGCGCTCTTTTTAGATATTCCAGATAACATTAGGGAAGGCAAGTTTCCAAAGCTCCACAATCTTTGGGTTGGAATTAGGGTGGTGCCATTGCTGCCAGGATTCCCCTAGAGAGTTAGGAAAAACCCAACTCAGCTTCCACCTACTTAAAATAATTTTCCAAATTTCCTGGCTGAAAGTACACTGATGGAGAATATGGCAAGCAGACTCTTCTTCCCTGCAACAAAGAGAACACCTATTAGGAAAAACAAATCCTCACTTTTGAAGGTTGTCCAGAGTTAATACCTTGTTTTGGATAAAGATCCAAAAAAAGATATTAGCTTTAGGAACTAACTTCTTATTCCAAACTTTAGCCCAAATAGGAATTTCTTCCACAACTTTATTCTGGATAGCCACAGTCAAGGACACAGAATACTTCCCATCCGGGGTTTCCCTCCATATCAAACTATCCTCTTTGTTGTCTCTCAAAATTTTAGAAGAAAGCACAATCCCAAGAAACTTTAACTTTGAACATTGTTGGCTAAAATCAATCCATTTCCTATTTCTCCAGTAATCTTTGACCAAACCCCCATACCTACTTTTGAACCAATCTTTCCAATCATAAAGGATTGGAACTTCCTCCAGAGGTTTATCCATAATCCATCTATCTTCCCAAAATCTTATACTTCTACCATTCCCCAAATTCCAGATTCTTCCAGCTACAACCCAACTTTTAGCCAATTGAACTGCATTCCATATTGCAAAACCTTCAACAATAAAAGATTTATCTAAAAATTCTTCCTCAAAAGGTTGCATGTGAAAATATTTATTTCTCCAGATTAAATTCCACTCTCTTTCCTACCCTTTCATTCTCCAAATTTGTTTAGCTAATAAGGCATTATTCATGGAGC
This sequence comes from Cryptomeria japonica, assembly GCF_030272615.1. Classification (NCBI taxonomy): domain Eukaryota; kingdom Viridiplantae; phylum Streptophyta; class Pinopsida; order Cupressales; family Cupressaceae; genus Cryptomeria; species Cryptomeria japonica. The sequence goes on from NC_081413.1 coordinate 479,712,341, forward strand.
TTATATTCCTTAAACCCAACCCCCCAGAGGCCTTAGGAGAGCAGATTTTATTCTAGGCAATAAGGGGAATTCTATTCTTGACTTCCACTCTCGACCAAAGAAACTTTTTTTGGATTCTTTCAATTGCTTCCGCAAACTTTCTAGGGATTTTAAACAAACTGGGAGCATAAACAAGAAAGTTTTGGAGAGTGGCTTTGAGCAGCATAACCTTGCCCGCTTGACTAAGGACTGCCCCTTTCGGACCTGCCAATTTGGAGTTGAATCTATCAACCAACTTAATCCAAAAATTATCCACATGCTTAATACAAAGGAGAAGCCCCTAATAAGTAGAGGGAAGCTCAGCTATTTTACAACCAAGAATTCTTTCAATCCTTAATTGTCTTTGAACAAGGGTATTGATGAAGAACAAAGAGCTCTTATCCCAATTAATTTTTTGACCAGAAGCAAATTCATAAATATTTTTAACATTCTTCATATTTTTAGCTTCCCTAATGGTAGCTTCCCCCATAGTGATTGAGTCATCAACAAACTGTTTATGAGTACAAGTAAAATTGGAGGAAGAAGGTTTCGGTCCTTTGAGATTGCCTTCTTTCACATTTTTAAAAATAAATCTACCCAAAATTTTAGCTAAAATAGTAAACAAGATTGGGGAGATGGGATCCCCCTATCTAAGACCTCTAGTGCTTTTGAAGAAACTTGATGGGGATCCATTGACAATAACAGCAGAAGAGGAAGTTTCCATCAATTGAGAGAAAAGTTGAATAACTTTTTCTCCAAATCCAAAGCCTTTCATAATCCTTAAGAGAAACTACCAATTCACTCTATCATAAGCTTTAGCCATATCTAACTTAAGAAAAAAACCATGATTATTAGCCGCCGTTAGAGAATGAATATTTTCATGAACTGAAATAATGGAATTTAGAATGTGTCTATCGGGGACAAAACCATTTTGCTGGGCAGAGATAATTCTAGGAAGAATATCCAATAGTCTAGAGGTAAGAACCTTAGACAAAATCTTGTAAACAGAGTTGCAAAGACTAATAGGTCTAAACTTATTAAGAGAATCAGCTCCAGAGATCTTCAGAATTAGGACAATGAAGGTCGCATTCAGTTTTTTTAGAAGCCTTCTAGAACCAAAGAATTCTTTAACTCCTTTATAGATATCAGTCTCCACAATATGCCAAAAAGATTGGAAAAAGAACATAGGAAAACCATCCGGTCCAGGAGACTTATCTCCCTGAAAATAGACCGCCTTTTTTATTTCCTGACTAGAAGGAATTTGGGACAAATTTTTATTGTCTTCCTCTGTCAAGCTAGAAGGAATAGCTTGCAACAGGAGGTTTTGGTTACTGGCATCTAGGTTATCCACTTCTCCCAGAAGGGTGCTAAAATAGTCCAGAGCTTCCTTTCTTATATCATTATCCTCCATTAAAATCCCTCTATTATAGGATAACTTGGATATCCTGTTAACTGCCCTGTGCTTAAGAGCAGTTAAGTGAAAAAACTGGGTATTTTTATCACCTTCCTTCAAGTACAAGACTCTTGATCTTTGTCCCCAGAAAGTCTCTTCATTAGAAATAATGGTGTGGTATTTAGACAACAGACCATTTTCCACAAACCTCAACTCTTCAGAAAGTCCATCCTCTTGGATTTTATCTTGAACTTCTTTTATTTCAGTTTTAATTTGAATTTTACTCTTGAAGATATCCCCAAAAATCTCTTTGTTCCAAATTTAGATTTTAGCCTTTATAATATTGAGCTTTTTATCTATTCCAACTAGAGTCGCTCCCTCAACCTCAAAACTCCACCAATCTGCAACACAAGCTTCCAGAGAAGGATGGGATAACCACACTTTTTCAAATCTAAAAGGGAAATTTCTCTTAGCAGAAAAAAAATTGGCAGTGAAAGAAATAGGGTAATGATCAAAACCAATCTTGATAACAGATGCCAAAGAACAAGTATACTTTTATAACCACTCAGGAGAAATTAAGGTTCTATCTAACTTAACTTGAATAAGATCAACTCCAGTTCTTCTATTAGTCCAAGTATAGTTAATCCCTTGGAGATCCACATCCATAAGAGCTTGATCATTAATGAAATCCATAAGATCTTGTTTACCATCAAGTTGCAAGGGAAGGCCTCCCATCTTCTCTTCCTCTTTTAGCAGAGTATTGAAATCTCCCATTATTATCCAGCTTTTATCAACAAAACTAAGTTTGTCTTCAGCAAGGCTTCTCCAATATTTATCTCTCCTAGTTTTGGTATTAGGCACATAGACATTGGTTAAAACCCAAACAAAGTTATCCTTGATATGCTCAAGCTGCACAGAGTTCCTATTAAATTCAGAAATAATTTCCTTACCTTTAATAGTTTTTTGGCTCCAAAAAATCATTGTTCCTTCAGAGGCTCCCTCCGAACTAGATCCGATAACTCCATTATTTTTAAATATTCTAATCCTTTCCACTTTATCCTTACACATCTTAGTTTCTTGAACAAGGACCACATCCGGCTTATGATCTCTTATAATATTACGTAACACATCATGCTTATGAGGGGCATTCAACCCTCTTATATTCCAGGAAATTATCTTCATACTTTAACCGGGGATAGGGCTGACTTGATGGAACTCTGTGTTCCATCAGCACGGTTCTTCCAACTTTCCTGTTCCCTCTGATGTTTTAGAGAAGGTCTCCCCTGCTTTTTGTTTTGTCTTCCAACATCTGCCTTTTTCTTATACTTGCTTCTAGTTGTGATACCTCCATTGGGTCCCTCCTTATTCGATTTTCCCTCTTTCGTACCAATAATCCTAAGATTTCCTTCTAGGACTTCTAGTTCCGCATTATGTGATGGGGTTTTGCATCGAAATGACTTTGGGCTTCCATTGGTTAATAGCAACAGAGGCTCAAGATCAGAAAGGTTAAAATCCTATGCTTCATTGAAGTCTTCCTCAATTGCTTTTGTATGAGATGATGCAGACACATCGTCATTGGGACTTTCCTCTACTTTCTCCTGACTGACTGGCCCTACCTCCTGGTCCTCTGGATCATTTTTATTATTTACCTCTATTCTTTGCTCATTTTCCTTAGCACTTTCTATTTGATTATTAGAACAGACACAAGCAGGTTTTTCATTATTACTATTCACATCCTTCTTCACCTCCTTTTCTAGCTCAATCAATTCCTTATCTGGATCACACTCTACTGATGGGTCTCCTTTTTTCTCTTTCGTTTGCCATTTCTGCTTCACACTGCTATCATTCTTGTTGTTCTTACCCTTCTTAAGCGGACAAGATTTTGCCCAATGGCCCAATTTTTTGCAATGAAAGCAAGCAAACATGAGCGATTCATATTCAATCACTTGGGTCCGTTTCCCTAATTTAGATATAATCTCAATATATTGGGGCATGTCCATCATTTGATTAACATTTACATAGATGCGAGCAAAAACTAACCTTGATTTAGCTACAGTCAATACGTCGATCAAGAGAAGTTCTCCAAAAGAACTCGCTATCCCCTTAAAGACCTCCTCATTCCAGAATTCTAGCAGAAGGCCCAAGAGGCACGTCCACATAGGTGCCGACACAAAAAATGACTCATCAAGAGAAAGGTTTGGAGCCCATTTATGTAGAGCCAAAGTTGACTTGTCGAACATCCATGGACCTTCACATAGAGCCTTATTCATATCTTCTTCGGAGTTAAAAGCAAAGGAAAAAAAAACCCTAAGCAATGCCACCACATCCACTTGACCCTTGAGAACCCATTTCCTCATAAAATTCCTAACAGCATCAATGTTAGGCCTAAAACCAGTGAATCATTTGACTAATGTCATAGCTAAACCAGAGACATTAAGATCTACCAGCTTATCCGGAACAGAAATAGCAACCACCCCTGTAACTGGATCAGAAATATTTTTAACTTCTGGTAGCCTTGTTTTTACCAATGGCTTCACTCCAAAAAGCGAAGACCATTTTTTTTCCTTACCTCTATCATGTGGGTCCCCGGTTTTGGAATCTTTGTCTTCCACCGATTTGACTCTCTCCTTGCCCTCTTCTATACCTTGGGATGCTTGGAACCCTGCCTGATTGCTAGTTCCACTCCCAGACAGACTACCTTCCCCAGGGAATCTGCCATTCCCGGATTTGAAATTTGGGATTCTTGCTCTCCTTGTCGCTCTCCTTGCTGCTCCGCACCCATTTTTGGTAGGGTTTGTTACGAATAAATTTTAAACATGTATAGTTAGAAGTTAAAATAACATCTTAGGACCCCTTAGTATAACCTACGACCTTTTAAGATACCTAGGACCCCTTAGTAGGACCTTTTATGACATAACATTCCTTAGACCCATTTTCACCCCAATGCTACATATATTTAAACATTATACATGTATAGTTAGATGTTTAAATTTCTCTCTCTATATATCTCTCTCACTCACACTCTCTCTATCTCGCTCACTCTCTCTCATTACCTACTCTCTCTCTCTCTCTCTCTCTCTCTCTCTCTCTCTCTCTCTCTCTCTCTCTCTCTCTCTCTCTCTCTCTCCCTTTATGAACTCTCTCCCCTTTTCTCTCTCTCCCTCATTCACTCTCTCTTACTAATTGTCTATCAAATTACCTACTCTCCCTCTCTCTCTAGCTCTCTTTATTTTAATTATGTGTAAAAGTTTGAATGTTTAAATTTATATTTCTAAATATTGTATTTAATTATTTTTTTTGGAAGGTGAAATGTAAATTAAATAGTAATTGTAAATTTTTTATGTTTGTATATATATGCAGATTATATTCACATAATGGATGAGTTTGACATAGATGAGTTGTTAGGTTAGATGCTACCTCCACCCCCACTTCCACCCCCTCCACCTCCACCTCCACCTCCTCTTGAGTAGTTGAGGGAGAGCATGAGGATGAATATTGCTTCCCTCTTGAGGGATATTCATACTATCAAAGATGATCCTCATCCTCCTCCGTAACTACTACGCCTTGCAAATAGTATGCAAGGCATTGTCCATTCTGTATAGACATTGGATGGGGATTTGGATAGATATTGCACATTGAGGGAGTCCATGCATGCTTATTATTTTGATGGCCTATCTTATAAATAGGTCAATGAGTTGAAAATAAAAAAAAATGATTTGAAACATTATTTTGTGAACCCAAAAATGGGTGAGGAGATAGATCCCAAGAAGCCACATATATCTATTAGATGGTGTAGGCACCCACATATAGCTGCACACTTTTGGGAGCATTGGTGGATGGTATTCGACCATCCACCAGACTCTAATCATGAGGTGTTAATGTTTTTTTTTTTAAATTATGGGCTAAATTTGAATTGGTTAAAAAACCCAATTACTTTGACATCAGATCATTCCAGGGGTTGGCTGAGGCATGCCACAGGACAGGCCAAGGGCCAAATTGAGTGATAGAGTTCAAAATCGTGTGCATGATGATCCCCTTGTTCCTCTTTCGGCACCAGTTGTTCCTGCACCCATTCATCATCGAGCAGTTGAATATGCTCTTAGTTCATTGAGTGCCATTTCGGGCAATTTGTTAGAGCAGTTGCACTAGGTGAGGGTTGCCCCCAGCTTAGCACATGTTTGCACGAGCTGCGGGGGTATATGTACAGGTCCCTAGAGTGATTTTGCCCATGGAGGAGATGGTGATCCTGCCGATGTTGATACGACCCATGGTGGATATGATGATGCTGGTGAGGGTGTAGATGATGATGTCATCTCTTTATATGTTAATCTCCTGTGCGTAGACAATGATCATCCTACAAAGGTACAAATTTATTTATATATATAATTTATAGTACAATATTAAATTCAATATATATACACATATGAACCATAACACGAGTCAATTTTTCTAAACAGAGGAGGGTTCATACCACATCATCGAGGGACCCCCATCATCTTACCTCGATACCTCAAGATTTCAGTGCTCTATTTATGGTATGCACTTTCATCTAGATACATTGAAACTACATTTAAAATAAACAATTAAAACTTGAATTTAATAATGCATATGATATTTTTTTTCAATTTTGTAGGGTGTTTCATGTAACACTGAGGTTGGCAGTTCTTTGGGCCCTGGCCCATCGATCACTGAGGCTTAGCCTCATATACCCCCCGTAAATTTTTCATCCATTAATTTTGAGTGTTTATATGCTTACTAATTTATGTACAACTCTGATCCATGCCTATTTTTTGCAATTGTAGGCTTTTAGGTTGTTTGTTGACGCATCACGTATACGTCCTCACCCATCAATGACTTTGGTTGCACATCAAACACCATATGTATGCTTTTCTTCCATAAACTTGCAGTCTTTATATACTTTATAATTTATGTATATACAAGTTTGATTCGTTCTTTATATATGTTGTTAAGGTCGACACCACTATCAGTCTTGGTATGTCTATGGGATTGAGCCAAATGCAACCATCGACATTGTCATTTGAGGTCATGATTAAAAAAATTAATTCTAATTTGTCTATTGTGTACCTATCTTTTATAGGGATTATCAAAATTGATGTAATGTTTTTTTGTACAGGACTTGACTACAACCACTTTTTGTGTTCATGAGAGTGGAACTCCTCATAACACTGAGGGCATTACAGAGCACAATCGTATGGTAATTTATTTTAAATGTTCATTATTTAATTAATTTATAAGTGAATTATGCAATTCATTTGAATTAAACACACATAACTTCTTCTCATGTTATCTTTTAATAATGTACAGGAGGGCGCAAGCACTGATATTGCAGACACACAGGATGGTGCATCTTAAGAGCACGTCCAGCAGGATGATGCATCTCAGTCGTCTTCATGTGGAGTGAAGAGGACTGCAGATCAAATGCACGAGAGCTCTTAGATTATATATGTTATTATATTAGGGGATTTTTATGATAACACTTGTTATGTTATCGGGACTTGTTATTATGTTATTTGGACTTGTTATTATGTCATTTCCTTGTTATTATTTTATCCACCAGACTTGTTATTATGTTATTAGGACTTGTTATGTTATTTGAACTAGGACTTGTTATTATGTCGTTTCCTTGTTATTATGATTTTAGTACTTGTTATGTGATTATATATATCATCAGTTGTTATGTGATTTGGTGCCCTCTAGTATGATTTTTTTGCACTTTACTTGTACAAGACATTTGTGTGTCGTGATGTCATTCTAGGCTCACACATACATCCGAGGTAGAAAATAATCATACTAAAAATTTTAACACATGCACATGATATGACATTCTAAAACTATTAAAGACAAATATTATATGACATGCACATATTCTCCAATGTCATATTCCATTCTAGAGGCTCACACATGCACATGATATGACATTATTAAAGATCAAAGATAAAACTACTACTTATGAAAAACATTGTAATATTAACTAGAAGCATAGGTTGATGAAAAATATAATAGTTATGAAATTTTATAGAAATAAAATAAAATTCAATTAACTATGAGTGGAGAAAAAATTTAACCTAGAACAATGTGATGGGTAGTTTTAAATCTTGCATGTTCACATAAAGCTTGTCAATTTTGTATAATAAAATAATAGAAAAAACAATGCAATATAAACTCTAAACTTATTAAAAGATATGAGAATGATAATTGAAAATGTGATAGATAAGGAATACTGAACTATTTTAATAATTACTATTGACTTCTCCCTTTGGGTCAAATGATATGTTATTTCTAGTGTGATAGTCTAGATCTAATATTGAAATGCTATACATATGAAAAATAAAACCTAAGAAATATGTTTGTGATATTTGAGATCAATACATGTGCATATAGTCTTGTCCACTTGATGTGGTTACATCCTTTAAATCTAATGGTTTTGAAATGAAATTGAACATATGCTTAAATTTGTGTCAAAGACAAATGGGGTACTAAAAACATGTTGGGAATTTATTATGTGTAGAAAAATCATGACACGTTGTTGACATTAAGCTAAATCTATTTTCTAATATACATATAAATTAAAGACACACATGACATATATGTAAATGCTTATGATAATGTTGTATCTATTGATGTGGATGTAATAAAAAATAATTGGTTCATTCTTCTTTTCAATCTAATTTGAATAATTACCAATGACTTTTGAACTTGTCATTGAACACAAAATCTTAAATGCTAGATCTATATTGGTTTAGCATAAATAGTGATGGGAAACAATTAGCCTTTAAAATTGACATTTTTGGGAGCAATAAAATTAGAATATGAAAAGATAGGATGAAGTTTTTGAATAGCTCACTAAATGATGTAATTAAAAAGAATATGTATCCTAAATAATTGAATGGGTCATTTTTACAATTGAAATAATAATATTCAAATTGACATGAAAAAATAACTATCAACATCAAAAACTATCATCATCAATTAGTGAACATAGGGCCAATGTACATAATTTATTTATTTAACAAAAGTAGACGAATACAATGTTGTTTATGAAACCAAAATTATAGCAATGCACGTATGTTCTTCTATGGGGTCCTACAAAAAAAAATGAATGTTCAAATGTCATTAAAAATATATATTTAAAAATAAAGTTCAATTTACACTACAAAAAGTTAAATGTATTTTATTCGGTCTAATGTACTCACCAATTTTTATCTATGTCATCCATGTCATCAAGTTGTACTTGACATCTCAATTCCAAAATTTCATTTTACTTATGTATATAACAACAATATATATGTTAAAGGGACAAAGACAAAAATTTATCATAATTAAATTGAATTCTAGGACCTCATCTTGTATTACCATATAACAACAATAAAAGAATTGCACTCACCTAGTATTACAACTTTGATTAGCCAAAAGTTTTAAAATGCACAAGTTCAGTGTCATCCATGTTACATAAAGTTGTACTTGACACCTGAACACCAAAATAATTAGCTACATGTATAAGAATAAAGAAGACATATATACATGATTGTTCATTGAGAGGATGGCGTAGTGCGTGTGGGGGCTCGTGGGCGGCTGAGATAGGGTTTCGATGCCCTATCTTGTGGGTGGCAGTGTTGCAGGTGCGTCGGGGGAGGGAAGTGCAGAGCGTCAGGGGAGATTAGTGGTAGGCGGCGTTGGGCAAGGAACGGTCGTGGGTGTGGGGGGAGAAGCGGTGGTCGTCGGGTGGGGTTTAGGCTATGCATGGGTGGGATTTTGGTTTGATGTGGCCCAAGGTTTTCTCATGGGACAGGGGGATATAGTTGGCCCCCTCTTTCTGTGGTGCTTGGGAGGGGTGGTATCTTGGGTGTCAAGCCCTCTTGAGTGGCCCTTTGGGGTGTGGGTCCTTGGCATTCTTGTTTATTTTATTTTTTGTGCTCTGATGTCGAGTATTGGTGGTGAGGCCTCATAGGATACTCTCACCATGGATTTTTGTGCCACGATGGGCTCAAAACCCCCACTTCAGAGTATGAAGACTTTTAACAATAACCTTTTTCTCATCAAAATCGGGGTCTGGGAGTGTTGATAGTTCTCGTATTATGAAGATTAATGGTTGCCTGGAGAGATGCAGTGAGAGGCCGAAGTTGGTTATTCCTCCTAAGATGATAGCTGAAGACATTGAATATTTTTCAATACACTCGCTATACTGCAAGTTTTTAGGAATGAGGGTTTCCTTGCACTTTTTGGAAAACTGGGCGAAGAGGACTTGGGCACCGGAAGGGGAAATGGAGATTATGCTGCTGGAAAATAACTACTTCATGGTTACTTTAAATTGCATGGAGGATCGCAATAGGGTCTTTGAAGGAGGCCCATATTTTTACAACCAGGTGGGATTGTTCATCAAACCCTGGCATGTGGGGTTTAATCTTTCAGAGGAGCTCCCAAATAGGGTTCCAGTGTGGGTTTGTTTACCATGTTTTCCAGTGGAATGTTGTCGGGAGGATGTGCTATGGATGCTTGTCGTACTACTTGGGAGGCCAGTGGGATCTTCAATGCAAACCCTAGGGAGAAAGGTAATGACCTTTGCACGTATTTGTGTCGAAATTGATCTTAGTAAACCTTTGCGAGATGCTATAAATATGTGTGTGGGCTCTTACTCATGGGTTTAGAAGTTAGATTATGAGACTTTACCTTTTCGTTGTCGTCTATGTCATGAGTATGGTGATTTACAATGTAATTACCCTAGATATAAACCGGTGGTGCACCAACCTCAATAGCCGACCCAGAGCCAAGATAGGGCTGATAAAGGAAAAGTGGTTATGTCGGTCGAGGTAGTGGGTGATGATGGTTTTGTCTCAATTAAGACAAGGAACGGGAATCAAGGACAAAAGAGGTCCTTACAGGAGAGATAGGAGGAGGATACCTTTAACAGATTTGAGGCCTTGGATGACCTTAGCCAACAAGAAGCGAATCCGGGGTTAACCCCTTTGGATCAAGGTGCTTCAGGGGGGGTCCGGAAAGAGTTATTGAGGACTTTACCCAGGCCATGCAAGTGATTGGAAGCCAGCAAATGGAGATGAATCTGTAACGTCATAAATTGTACGCAATTGCTAAAGTAGTACAATTTAACACCTAGTTTAGCACCCACCTTGGTGCAGTTGCACTTTGCATGGCATTTCCCCTTTAGCGCTTAATTAATCGAATTAATTAGGTCTAAAGGTTCTATTTCACCATTTTCCACATCACAAAGTTGGGCCCTTTCATTAAAGCGTGCCCCTTTCATTTTATTCCTCCAATACATCACTTAATCAAAAACCCTAATTAGGCCCTATTCTGAGCTTGGGGGCTTAATTTCGGGGGTCAAAACATCTCAAAATCACCTGTAACTTCGGGATTCTCTCTAAAATCATCATATCTGACGGCCCTGAAAATTTGGTGAAAAGTTGTCGGGACCGTGGCACCCGGAGTGCACACGGTCCCGGACATTTTTCCCGAAATTTTAGGAGCGCGATCCAATCATAAAATAAAGCTTAACCCCAAGAAATTGGCGGGATATTCAATCTCTAGGTCAGCCAAAAGACGAAATTGCGACCTAGGGTTTCATACATAAGAGCTCTCTTTCTTCATTTGGAAGGATCCAATTTTTGTTTTCAAGAACTTCATATGCAGCGAAAGAGCAGATCTTTGAAGACTTCAACATCTTACAACATCCCTCTATCAAGCATTTATCAATTCCATTCATCCATTTAGGGCTTGGAAGACATTGAAGAACAATAGGAGATTACCGACTGAAGATTGGCTTGTACTCCTCCCTTGAGGGTTGGGTATGATTTCATGTTGTTTTCATATCTTTACATAAGCTTCAATACATCATTTATTCATGTTTTAGATCACTTTGCATCTTGATTTAGAGCATTTACGTTATCATTTACAAGCAATTAGGGTTTACTTTCTAGGTTGCTCTAGTTTGCTTTCTTGCATTTTAGGACCTTGCACACACACTAGGTTTGCACACACAATAGATTTTACAAAACAACTTGGCTATTCGTGGAGGTGGAAATCACTGAAGCGGGGGTTTGACTAAGGCAAAACCCTATATACCCGCCCATACACCCTTTTCCAGATATCATTGCAGGTTTCGGGATTCAGACGATGGCGTGGGATACAGATCCGGAGAGAGAAGGTCGAGACAACACTCTGTATCAAATTGCAGAGCAGAAGACTGGGACAGGGGCGCTGGGCACCCTGGTCCCTGGGACAGAGGCGCTGGGCACCCTGGTCCTCCGAACAGACAGCTTTCAAACAGCTTCCCGACAGTGTTTCAGAGTGCAAAACAGCAATTTCCGGTGCAGTTTTTAGGACAGTGGCGCCCGCGCCCCCGTCCCGAACATTTTCAATCTGATTTTGACTCCAGGTACATATCTGCATTCTTATTTCATCCTTGTATTTACAGTTGTTCATTGTTTAATCTCAATTCTGCAATCTTGTTATTAGTTCATACTTGCATTTTGGGATTAGGGTTTGAACTTGCATTACTTGATCTTACAATTTCAACAAGGGAATAGAAATCCTAATAGATATCCCGTGGCTCTCTCTTTCACCAAAAGAAGTAGCCAATTGTGCGATATCTCTAGGCTCTTTCGTATTCCGTAATGTGTGTCAAAAGGTAGGATTAGGGCATGTTAACCTAGTCTCACTTTTTCCCCCACACATTTTGGTGAACCCGACGTGAATCTATCATTGCTTCCTCTTGCATTGCATTTGTTAGATCTAGATCTAGATTTAGTGTGTTTTCATTTCATTTTCATTAAAAAGAAAAAAAAGGGTGTGTTTCTTTGCATTGGGTGTTTAAGTTTTGTGTAATCTTTTCAAAATGTCAGATTTTTATTTGCAAGATGTTCATGCTTTCGATGATTATTATGAGTATAGCCAAGACAAATTAGATGAAGCTTTAGATGAGTTTTTAAACCCTAAAGATGCCAAACCTTCATTTTACCAAAAACTCATAAACCTTGTTACTATGCCATTTCGTTGTGATGAGAAAGATAAGTTGAATGAATCCTCTCAAGGGTACATTCCTATCAACTCTTCCACTAAATCTAGTAACATGGTTGTTTTCACCAATCCCCTCTATGAGGAGATGTCTCCTTTTGAATCAAAAGATAAACCTTTCAATAGATATGATCATGCTTTGTTGGATGATGCTCTTGATGACTTTGTGGCTTTATCGAAATCTTTAAACAAGAACAAAACTTCTAAATTAGTTAACATGATAAACTTGAATGAGCATAATAAGCCTCTCTTTGAAGTCCAAGGTGCTTATCCTTCTCCCACCTTTCAAGTTTCTAAGCCACCTCTCCTTACTGTCCAAGGAGGGTATGATCATGATTCCTTTCGTACTCCGAATAAACCAATCATCACTATGCAAGGAAGAAAACCTATAAGTCCTTATAATTATGTCAAGCAAATAACTAGAGAGAGTTATCATGCGGTTGCCCATACTTATCTTACCAGAAATAATAGGCAGCCTAGTCCTCCTCCTGTTATCCCAGTTTCCCTTCCGAATCCTCAACCGATTCTTCCACAAGCTCCCCGTATTTCGCAAGTTCTTAGCAAGGAATATGATCTCATAGAACAACTTAAAGCTACCCCTGCTAAGATATTCCTTTGGGATTTGATTCAAACTTCTTCCGCTCATCATGGAATGTTACAAGATGCCTTGAAAGATTTGAATGTTCCTCCACCGAATACATCTAGTAATATAGCATCTTTGGTTAACTCTGTGATGAATCCTAAAGCTCAAATTGTGTTTACCCAAGATGAGTTGCCTACTAGTGAAATCCAACAACAATATGATCCCTTCATGATTGTGGTTATCATGAAAGACACGGCTATAAGGCGAACACTAGTAGATAATGGCTCTGGTCTTAATGTGTGTAGCATTAATCTTTTGCATAAGATGAATGTGGATACATCCTTAATTGAACCGGACTCTCATCCTATTCGAGGCTTTGATAATGTGGCTAAAACTTCATTAGGTACTATCACCTTACCCATCACAGTGGGGCCTGTTACTTTGCCTACACCTATCCATGTTATGTCGGGAAATCTAACATACAACTTGCTACTGGGGAGACCTTGGATTCACAGTATGCAAGCTGTCCCTTCTACATTGCATAGACAAGTTAAATTTATTTATAACAATAAGACATATACCTTGATAGGTGATACTAATTTTCAAGCTTGTTTGCAAACATCCACTTCTAAGGGGGGTTCTTCTAAGCCGTCCTCATCTAGTGATGAATCTTTAAATAAGATACCTATCGATGAATCCTCACTCTCCGATGATCAAAATTCTTTGGATGAGTCTGGAGCTCTTGGAGAAGATTCTTCTCGACTTGAAACTACACATAAGAAGGATTTTGATCCTGGGAAGATCCTCGAAGATGACGATTGGGGATCCCTTGATTTTAATCCTACCTTTGTGGGTGAATATAAGGTTCCTTCTAGAGAAATTAAAGTTGAAAAGAAGGAAGAAGCTGAAAATCATAAAGTTGAAAAGAAAGAAGAAACTAAAAATCAATCAACCTTACCTGAATCTATGAGTAATAATTTCGTGGCCGCCTCTCAAACTTCTTCTTCTCACATCTCTAATTATGAAGAGTTTGATTCTTTGTCCTATGAAAAACCACCTTCTCTTCCTGAAATGGTTGATCGTTATGGTCATGGTTTTTGCATTTTTGCTAAGCATGGGTATCATGGAAAAGGTTGTGGTGCTCATGAACAAGGGATAAGAGTTCCTCTAGAGACTAATTTTCACAATTATGCCTTTGGACTTGGCTTTAATCCCTGCAAACGTACTAAAGCTTCTAAAAGACCATGCATTAGTGTTAATGCTATCTCTACATCTTTATCAATACAACATCCTGAGTATATTGATGGGGATCCTTCATGTTCCTGTGCTTTGGATGTCTTCCCTACCGATGATGCTTTAGCTGAGTTCTTGGGAGCCTATGACACTCTTCCTCATTATCATCACAATAGGGGACTCCCTTATTGTTTGAACACTGAAGCCTATTTTGGAAAAGAGATTGATAATGACGAGATTGTGAAAGAATTCCCTCAGTTAAAGGATACTCCTCAACAAAGTAATCTTCTCATAAGTGACACCACTGATGTTAAGATGGATCCTTGCAATAAAGAGAAAGTCATTAAAATTGGGAAATGTTTGAATGAAAAGGAACAGAAACAATATGAAGAACTATTGCATGAATTCCCTGAGATCTTCACTTGGGCATATTCTGACATGCCTGGTATAGATCCTAAGATCGTTACTCATAATATTGTCTTAGTTCCTGATGCTAAGCCCGTGAAACAAAAGATTTGAAAAATGAATCCTAAGGTGGCTCTGCTTGTTAAGGCTGAGATTGAAAAATTATTGGAGGCTGGATTTATCCGCCCTATTGACTATTCCCCATGGATTTCAAATATTGTCGCTGTGGCTAAACCAAACAACAAAATAAGAATGTGTACTGACTTTCGAGATCTAAATAAGGCTTCTTTAAAAGATGATTTCCCTCTTCCAAACATTGACATGATAGTTGATTCTACGGCAGGACATGCCTTGTTATCCTTCATGGACGGTTTTTCAGGCTACAATCAAATTTTTATTAACCCTCAAGATCAATTCAAAACTGCTTTCACCACTCCTTGGGGTACGTTTTGTTGGATAATGATGCCTTTTGGACTTAAAAACACTGGTGCAACTTATCAACGAGCGATGACCCTTATCTTTCATGATTATATGCACAAGATTTTAGAGGATTATGTTGATGACATTTTAGCCAAATCCTTTCTTCGCATGGATCATATTAAAATCCTTCATCAAATCTTTGAAAGAATTCGTAAATATCACATGCGCTTGAATCCCCGTAAATGTGTTTTTGGTGTGGATAGTGGAAAACTATTAGGGTTCATAGTTTTGCATCGTGGGATTGAGGTGGATACTAAGAAAATAGATGCTATTGTTAACATGCCACCTCCTAGAAATGTGTCTCAACTTAAAAGCTTACAAGGAAAGATTCAAGCTATTCGTAGGTTTGTGTCTCAGCTTGCGGATCGTACCTTTTCTTTTACTCAACTTCTTAAAAAGGATATCACTTTTCAATGGAATGAGGATTGTCAGCAAGCATTTGAAGATTTAAAAGTGTATTTGGCTAGTCCTCCTATTCTTCAACCTGCCGAACCTTCTAAACCCTTCCTTCTGTATACAGCTGCTTCCTCTCATGCTCTCACAGCATTGTTGGCACAACATGATAAAGATGGTAAGGAATGTCCGGTTTATTACATAAGTCGTACCTTACTCGATTATGAGACCCGATATTCTACGATAGAAAGACAATGCTTGGCCTTGGTATTTGCGACTCAGAAATTAAGACATTATCTTTTAAATTCAGAAGTCCATGTCATGGTAAAGTTTGATCCTTTGAAGCATCTTTTCTCTAAAACTGATTTATCAGGACGTCTAGCTAAGTGGGTTATGATGTTAACTGAATTTGACCTTAAATTTGTTTCACAAAGAGCAATTAAAGGACAAGCGTTGACCGATCACTTAGTTGAGGCCCCTTCACCTTTCTCCTTCCCTAACCCTGAGTCTTTTCCCGACGACTTCATTCTTTCTATAGAGAAAGATGAAACTTGGGAGTTATACTTTGATGGCTCTAAGTGTCGTACGGGATCGGGGGTAGGTGTTGTTCTGATTTCTCCTACAAAGAAACCCATTCCCTTGTCCTATCGTCTAAATTTCCTGTGTACCAATAACATTGCTGAGTATGAGGCTCTTATAGCGGGAATAAAAGCAGCCTTAGCTCTGAACATAAAACACATACATATCTATGGAGATTCGCAATTGATTATAAGACAAGTAACAAGAATATATCAAGCAAAACAAGACAAATTATCAAAATATAAAGATCTTGCCATCTCTTTATTACAAAATTTCGATTCTTATACTATGGAACCCGTTCCTCGAAAAGATAATCGACATGCGGATGCAATGGCATGTGTGGCTTCTCTGGTATCTTTAGAGGACCCTATGGTCGATCTTAAATTCATTATTCACAACCTTATTTCTCCAGCTATTGTAGACGATTCTAGCTTGGTAACATGTTGTGATTTTATAGACTCAGATGAATGGTACTCGCATATCGTAAGATATTTGACCGATGGTACCTTTCCTGATTCTGCTAATAGGAACACTAGGGCTAGAATCCGTAAGCTGTCTGCTAGGTATATCATTCTTTCTAATGTCCTTTACCGAAGGGGTTATGACGGTCTTCTCCTTCGTTGTCTTAACAAGTTGGAAATCCCTGTTGCTCTTGAAAAGGCACATTCAGGTGCCTGTGAGGGGCATTTTGGGGGCAAATCCTTGGTTCATAGATTGCTTCGTATGGGATACTATTGGCAAACTATGCAGAAGGATTCCTTTTCATTTGTTAAAAAATGTCATCAATGTCAACAACACAATAATCTGATTCATGCTCCTGCCCAAGAACTCCATTCTCAAGTAGCTTCTTGGCTTTTTTTCGCATGGGGTTTGGATATTATTGGTAAAATCTCTCCTCCTTCATCTCAAGGACACACCTTCATTATAACCGCAACAGATTACTTTACGAAGTGGGTAGAAGCTATTCCCCTTCGCTCTACCACTGCTGAAGTGATTTGTCAATTTCTTCTAGAAAACATCATTTCTCGATTTGGGATACCTTCTACTATAATCTCAGATAATGGGACATCATTTAAGAACAAGGACATGAAGAAATTCCTCGAGAAGTATCATATCAAACATTGATTTTCTACACCATACTATCCTCAGTCAAATGGTCAAGCCGAATCATCCAATAAGATAATTGAACAAATTCTTCGCAAAACCGTGAATAAGCATGGTAAGGATTGGAGTAACCAGCTAATCTATGCTCTTTGGGCTTACCGAACGAGTGTACGAATTGCCACAGGAACTACTCCTTATAATCTTGTTTATGGTGCTGACGCTATTATGCCTTTAGAGCTAGAGATTCCATCACTTAGGGTTTCTCTCAAAGGTATAGTAGATGATGACTCTTATAGAGAACAACGACTTCAATAGCTTGAGATGCTTGATGAACAGCGTATAAACGCTCTTGAGCATATTCAAGCGTATCACAAAACTCTACAACGAAGCTATAATGATAAGGTTATTCAACGTTCCTTCTCAGTAGGTGACTTAGTCCTCTATGAGAATCAGCGCAATGTGAATGCCTTACCTGCAGAAAAGGGAAAATTTAGTCCTAATTGGCTTGGACCATATATCGTTATCAAGGATTATGGATCAGGTGCTTACAAAATAGCAGATGCAGATGGTACACCTCTTAAAGAACCTATCAATGCTATGCATTTGCGTAGATATTATGCTTAATTCTTCATTCTTCATCTACCTTCTTTTCAATTCTTCAACATTGGATAATATGTTAGTGTCTCTTAATTAAAGCAAAATAGAATTAAATGTTATGTTGTTTAATCTATATTGCTTCATTCCTAACAAGCGTGTCTTCTTACTTTATGGTTTGTCTTGAATTCATTTATGTAAATTGTGAAAGATTTACATTCCATTATGCTAGCATATTATACAGTGTCTTTATGTGTTAAGTAGAATCGTATCATGTTGTGTTTAAGTTCAAAATTAAATCACATTGGTTATATGATTCTTAGACTTAATGCATATCTCTTCCCTATCATCAATGTAGTACTTGATTAAATATTTAATTAAGTCACACATGTATCAATTTAATCATGGAGCATTGAGAAATCAATCACATGGAAATTAAATTCTGAACATACATGTACATTTACCAGATGTATTAGATTTAATCAAAGCAAAACATACATTGTTTTAAGCATTAAAGATAACACATTTGAGACAAAAGAGAAGCATGTATATATACATATATATATGTGTGTGTGGATCGTATACAAATATAGGTCATTGTATATCCAAAATGTGACCTCTCTTTTACATCATAAAATCATCTCCTATCCCTAGGGCTAGTGGCTGGAGAGTGTCGACTGGATGCTCCCTCCTGGTCTGGCCGTGAAGGTGGACCCATGGGTGTGTAGCGCGATACAGATCGTGAGTGACTCTGAGAGGAACTCCTATGATCCCTATCCATAAGGATCGCGCGATAGGTGGTAGCCTCGGTTTGAGCCACTGCTAGATCTCGCCGCGCCTGCTGGAGGTCCTCTGATAGGACTCTCTCTCTCTGTCGCGCCTGCTGGAGGTCTTCTGATAGGACTCTCTCTCTCTCCCTCCATATATCTACCTGTACTCAGAATGGGAAAAACAAATCCTCATGCCGACCCACGTTCCCCTGAGGCCTATAGGCAATCTGTGAGGAACTAGGGATCTGTGCTATCATGGAAATATCTGTCATTGCCTGCTGAATCAGGGAACGCCATTCCTGCACATTAGCTGTGGTAGTAGAACAAATTTTTGTTAGTACCATTCTATATCATCAAAACATCAATCAATTAATATAAACCTACTATACCTGGATCTCCCTCGCGCCAGTAGGGATCATGATATGGTAGCATCTGTGCCTGGGCACCACTGGGCTCCCCTCGCTCGAATAATCTGTGCACGATGGGTGTGGGCTGGAGGGTACTAGGAACAGGTCTCCGTATCACCTCATGTTCCCCCTGTTGGGGAATAAGAGGTGGATCCAGAGCTATGGTATCATCTCCTGAATGGTGGGGAGCTGCATCCGACTCCTCCTCATCATCTCTATCCTCCTCCTCGTCGTCCTCCTCATCATCCTCATCCTCGTCCTCATCCGCATCATCACCTGCATCTCCCTCATCCTCCTCTCTATCTATATCCTCCTCCTCCTCCTCAGCACTGGGTTGATCGCCTGTAGGTGGCTCAGGATCTTCCGCCTCCTCATGACCCTCTCCCTCCTCTGGTTCCTCTGACCTAGATCCCTGGTCCTCGTCTTGGTCTCCATGTCTCCATGGGCCTGGATAGCCTGTCGGATGATCTAGTGAAAAGATAGGACCTGAATATGATCTCATAAACCATGAGACGTACCTGCGTTGTGCTCCAGGCTCTGCAGAGTAGTCAGTGACTACATCCTGATCAGATCCCTCTAAGTCTGTAGTCTCGATGTCATCTATCATCGGTCTCGCTACTGCTCTAGGTCTGGGAAGGACCCGCGAGTGTCGAGTATAGATGGGCACATCGGTTGGAACACACTGCTCTAGCCCGAACTGCCTCCGTACTCGGTCGAAGTAGAAAGGGACTATGATGTGTGAATATCGTCCTCACAGTAGGCGGTTCCTCTGTAGGCATGCTAACTGTCTCTCCATACCATCCCATCTGTGCATCCATAGGTAAGGTCTCCACACTATCACCTCGGCTGTCAGTCTATCAAAAATCACTCTCCAATATAACAAATCTCCAAATCTCCACTCACTGGTAAGTGGATAAGCGAACACCCTAGGTCGCTCACTCACTGTACTCAGCGGAAAGCCGACGGGCCTGGTGCATGTGAAGTGCTCTAAAATCCATACCTGCAGAAGTGTGCATGTCATCAAACTGAACCCCTGTCCAAATACATACTCCTCAAGGTCGTGATAGAGATGTGCAAGCATACTCCGACCCCAGGCATACACTCTCCTTTGTCTCTCCATCGCTCTGATACACCATGTGAGACCCCCATGCATGTGTGTCCCTCGCCCATTAGGGCAAACGGCTAGTGCTATGATGGCTATCATAAGGCGTCTCAGAAGGGGTACCTCCCCTGTAGGATGTAAGAGCTAGCTGACCATGATGCGACCTCTCGTCTCGCTCGGCATGACTCTCCCTATGCAATACACCTGCTCTCTCTGATGATCCTCCGCTGACCGATCGGTCGCGTATGTAACAGTCGCTCCTCTGATAGGAAGATGAAGTATACGGTACACATCCTCGAGTGTAACCATCAGCTCCCCTACTGGAAGATGAAATGTGCATGTGTCAGGATCCCATCGCTCCATCAATGCCATCAGCATCGCAGGATGGAACCGAATGGCTGGCATGAGGATCACATACCATAATCCTACTATCGACAGTGTGTCTCTCTCTGACTGAGTAAGCCGCGGAATCTGATCTCGCAAACTGCGAAGAATATGTCCCGTTGTATGCTCTCTCATGTACGGAAGGCCCTGCAACACAAAAACATAACCGTAATCAGTACTCAATCATCAAAATCGCTAATGCAAACTGTCGAACATCGTGTGCTAGTCCTGAAACCCCTCGCCAAGCCCTGATTGGGGACCATAGTGTCCTGTCAGGGACCATGGCGCCCTGTCAGGGACCATGGCGCCCTGAGGGGACCATGGCGCCCTGAAGGGACTATGGCACCCTTGTCAGGGACCATGGCGCCCTGGGGGGACCAGGGCACCCCACAGGGACCATGGCGCCCTGGGTGGGCCCTGGGTCAACCTTCAGGGCCCGCATACGATCACAGAAAAGTCAAAATGCAGAAAATCAAAAGTTAAAGTTCAGTCAACTCACCTCGTCCAGTGGCTCATCGTCAATCACAGCCTGGCGCAGGATCTCAACCCTTGTGGGACGCTCCGGTCGTCGTGAAGGCATGATGATAGCTATGTGGGCCCTGCTGCAATGAACAGTACTCAGAATCAACAAAGTGACAAATCCAAGTGTCTCTTTCAAGGTATATACGTTCATTCCTGTACCTTTACTTTCAAAACCCTAATTTTCCTCTTTCACTCATTTCATCATAACTTGAATTTGGGAGATGCGATTTTTGAACCGTTTGTTGCGTAGGAATCATATTTTCATTCCCCTACTCTCGGGATGTTCCAAAAAGTGCTCTGATGAAGCCTTTTCAGTGAACATCCCTCATCAATACTCTCTTACACAATTCGTCGTAAGTAAACATGCTACCTTGTTTCACCTCCCTAATAAGCAAGTCGAAACAGGGGGGGCATACAGCTACTCACAAATTTCATCACTTTCCTTAGTAAGCATTAGGTGATTTTTGTGATCTAACGTGTGTTTTGTAGGGTGCGGTTCCTAACTGTGTACTGCAGATGCTGCTGGGGGCTTCGTCCGACAACTTATGGATATATCCTTTTTCAAATAATGTTTACTTTCTGTACTTTAGCTTGCATATGCATGTAGTACTCATATGACCGCTAAAGTGGGGGCTAAATTTAACGTCATAAATTGTACGCACTTGCTAAAGCAGTACAATTTAACACCTAGTTTAGCACCCGCCTTGGCGTAGTTGCACTTTGCATGGCATTTCCCCTTTAGCGCTTAATTAATCAAATTAATTAGGTCTAAAGGTTCTATTTCACCATTTTCCACATCACAAAGTTGGGCCCTTTCATTAAAGCGTGCCCCTTTCATTTTATTCCTCCAATACATCACTTAATCAAAAACCCTAATTAGGCCCTATTCTGAGCTTGGGGGCTTAATTTCGGGGGTCAAAACATCTCGAAATCACCTGTAACTTCGGGATTCTCTCTAAAATCATCATATCTGACAGCCCTGAAAATTTGGTGAAAAGTTGTCGGGACCGTGGCACCCGGAGTGCACACGGTCCTGGACATTTTTCTCGAAATTTTAGGAGCGCAATCCAATCATAAAATAAAGCTTAACCCCAAGAAATTGGCGGGATATTCAATCTCTAGGTCGGCCAAAAGACGAAATTGCGACCTAGGGTTTCATACATAAGAGCTCTCTTTCTTCATTTGGAAGGATCCGATTTTTGTTTTCAAGAACTTCATATGCAGCGAAAGAGCAGATCTTTGAAGACTTCAACATCTTACAACATCCCTCTATCAAGCATTTATCAATTCCATTCATCCATTTAGGGCTTGGAAGACATTGAAGAACAATAGGAGATTACCGACTGAAGATTGGCTTGTACTCCTCCCTTGAGGGTTGGGTATGATTTCATGTTGTTTTCATGTCTTTACATAAGCTTCAATACATCATTTATTCATGCTTTAGATCACTTTGCATCTTGATTTAGAGCATTTACGTTATCATTTACAAGCAATTAGGGTTTACTTTCTAGGTTGCTCTAGTTTGTTTTCTTGCATTTTAGGACCTTGCACACACACTAGGTCTGCACACACAATACATTTTACAAAACAACTTGGCTATTCGTGGAGGTGGAAATCACCGAAGCGGGGGTTTGACTAAGGCAAAACCCTATATAGCCACCCATACACCCTTTTCCAGATATCATTGCAGGTTTCGAGATTCAGACGACGCCGCGGGATACAGATCCGGAGAGAGAAGGTCGAGACAGCACTCTATATCAAATTGCAGAGCAGAAGATTGGG
The DNA here is from genome assembly GCF_030272615.1 of Cryptomeria japonica. NCBI lineage: Eukaryota > Viridiplantae > Streptophyta > Pinopsida > Cupressales > Cupressaceae > Cryptomeria > Cryptomeria japonica. The sequence continues at coordinate 479,735,139 of NC_081413.1, forward strand.
ACAGGGGCGTTGGGCGCCCTGGTCCTGCCAGGACAGGGGCACTGAGCGCCCTGGTCCCTGGGACAGAGGCGCTGGGCGCCCTGGTCCTCCAGACAGACAGCTTCCCGACAGTGTTTTAGAGTGCAGAACAGCAGTTTTCGGTGCAGTTTTTAGAACAGTGGCGCCCGCGCCCCCGTCCCAAACATTTTCAGTCTGATTTTGACTCCGGGTACATATCTGCATTCTTATTTCATCCTTGTATTTACAGTTGTTCATTGTTTAATCTCAATTCTGCAATCTTGTTATTAGTTCATACTTGCATTTTGGGATTAGGGTTTGAACTTGCATTACTTGATCTTACAATTTCAACAAGGGAATAGAAATCCTAATAGATATCTCATGGCTCTCTCTTTCACCAAAAGAAGTAGCCAATTGTGCGATATCTCTAGGCTCTTTCATATTCCGTAATGTGTGTCAAAAGGTAGGATTAGGGCATGTTAACCTAGTCTCGCTTTTTCCCCCACACAGAATCAAACAGTAGGGGTCCAGTTCAGACTCACTCCTGGTTTGGAGGTGAATTTGGTTGGGGGGGAGGGTCCTCTGATAGCTCTAAAATTGGAATCGGTTGGGGCTAAAAGTAATAAGTCCTTCGTTCACCTGGGTCTGCATTAGAAAGATATTAAGAAAAGTGCTTCAGAGAAGAACTCAAAGGTTGGAAGAAAGAAGTATTTGGATAAAATCAAATTGATGGGAGAGAATTTGGTTGAGTCAGGGTTAGTAAAGACTCTGGATTCTCACTTTTCCAATCCTCCAAAATGATTGTGCTTTCATGGAATGTGAGGGGCTTGAATAGCGGCCCTAGACAAAAATTTGTTCGGGAATTGATTAGGAATCATTCACCTGATGTCCTATTCTTACAAGAAACTAAAATCTCTGTGGAGAGTATGATGGGTATGGTGTCGAAGCTCTAGGGGCGAGGCGAGTGTCAGTGTATTGGGGCAACTAGTTCCTCTGGAGGGGTGGCCTGTCTTTGGAACCCTATAAGGATTCGCCCTGTCTGGTGGGTGGCTTCCAGATCCTCGTTATCTGGGGTTACCTCTAGTCTTGAGATCGGGGATCTTATCTTGTTTACTAATATCTACACTCCAACCGATTTTTAGGGTAAGCAAAACTTATGGTCTCATATTTCTTGTATGCAAAGGCTGGTCCCTTTTCATCCTTGGAGATTTCAATGCTATCCTTGAGTTGAGTGAGAAGAAGGGGGGTGTCATGTGGTTGGGACCTTCCTCTTTCCTTTTTCAGGATAGTATATCTTTGTTGCATCTTATTGACATTAATCCTAGTAATGGTTTGTTCACTTGGAACAATAGGAGAGTGGGGGAGTATTGGATTGCAGAGAGGCTGGATTGATTTCTGGTTTCCAGTTTTTGGGTTGGTGGGGGTGGTCCACAAGTTCTGAGATTCTTGACTAGAGAGGGTCAGATCGCTGGCCTATCAAGCTGGTTTTTTCTTCAGCCCAGGTTGCTCGCTCTCCTTCCTTCAAATTCCAACTTACGTAGCTTCAGGATCCTACTTTGCAGGCTCTTGTTGAGTAGTGGTGGATGAAGGGAGGCCAACCTTTGGCACAACTATGTACACTTTTGCCAAGCAACTGCAGTTTGTTAAGTTTCAACTTAAACAATGGAACCAATAGGGTTTCGAGAACATTTTTCATGCTAAGAAAGCTGCCCAAATAGTGTTGAATGGCATCACCATTGAAATTCGAGAGCATGGTTTGTCTGAAGCCGTGCTTAGGGAGGAGGACAGGGTTGTCAAGGCTTTAGAGGAATGGGAGCTCAGGGAAGAAATATACTGGAAACAGAGAGCCCATATTGATTGGCTTCAAGCGGGTGATAAGAACATTACTTTCTTTTTCAACTCTGTGAAAGCAAGAAGGCATGGAAATTCCATTCCTGCTCTGGTCAATCATAGAGCTGAGGTGTTATTATCCTTGTAGGAGATCTCTAGGGAGGCTTTACAATATTTCTGATCCCTCTTTAGTGAGGATTCTTAGGGGGAAGTGGTGGAGGAGAATCAGGTTCTTGCTTGCATCCCTCCTCTTGTTACTAGGGAGATGAATGAGAAGCTTATGGGTCCTATTTTGTTGGAAGAACTCGAGAGGATTGTTTTTCACATGAGGAAAGGAAAAGCTCCTAGACCAGATGGGTTCTCGGTTGAATTCTTTCAAGATTTCTGGGATATCCTCAAACTGGACTTATTGGAAGTAGTCCAGGAGTCCCAGAGGAATAAATAGATGCTTTGGGCTTTGAATGTGACTTTCATTGCGCTAATCCCCAAGTGTGATGGGGCCAACAGGTTGGGCCAGTTTCACCCTATCTCTCTCTGCAATGTGATTTATAAGATCATCTCTAAGCTGATAGCAGACAGGTTGAAGAAGTATCTAGGGGATGTTATCTCAGAGGAGCAAAGCGGGTTTGTGGAAGGGCACCAAATTATGGATGGTGTGCTCATTGCTACGGAGACCATTCATTCTATGGAAACCTCCAAGGAAAAAGCTATGTTTATCAAGTTGGACATGGCTAAGGCTTACGATAGAGTTCATTGGTCCTTCCTCCAGAAGATCCTCAGGGCTTTTGGCTTTGCTAAGGAATAGATCCAATGGGTTATGAGTTGTGTTAAGTCCACTTCTTTCTCAGTGCTAATCAATGGTGATCATACTAAACTATTTGGTGCATCTAGGGGTCTTCGCCAGGGGGACCTCCTTTCCCCTTACTTATTCATTATCCTGGTTGAGGGCCTGGGGAGGCTAATCAAGCATAATGTGGGTCTGGGTAGTATTCAGGGTTGGAGTTTGGGTAATAACTTGGAGCCATAGTCTCATTTGTATTTTGTTGATGACACAACCCTGATGGGACTTGCTCGGATCAGAGAAGCTGCTAATCTGTGTAAGGTTTTGGATATTTATCTGGCAGCCTTGGGCCAGTTGATCAATGAGGATAAATCTTCTATCATTTTCTTCAACACTCCTAGATCTATTCAAAGGAAGATTTCCCTTATCTTGAGATTCCAAGTTGGCTCTTTGCCCTTGACTTATTTGGGTATTCCTATTTCTCCTGGTAACCCTCCTTGGGAATCATGGCAGGGTATCTTGGATAAATTTCACTCGAAGGTTTATCACTGGAATCACAGATGGTTATCTTTTGCTGGGAGGGTTCAATTGATTCAGTCGGTGGTTCAGGCTCTTCCGATTTATTGATGTATTCTTCAAGTGGCTCTTAAGTGGTTCTTGAGGGGTTTGGACTCTTTGGCAAGGCAATTCTTATGGGCAAACAATTTATCCTCTTCCAAATGGAGTCTTATCAATTGGGACTTGGTGTGTATCCCAAAGTAGATGGGGGGGCTTGGTTTAAGGCAAGCTATTTTATTCAAGGAGGCTTTGACGGCTAAACTATACTGGAGGTGGTGTGTCAAGCAGGATCAAGGCTGGGCTAATATTTTGGCCTACAAATATATGCAGAGGATCCCAGTGTAGGAGGTTCCAAGATATCTGCTTGAGGGAAAAGGCTCAATGATTTGGTATAATCTCAAGAAGGGGGATTCTCTCATTAAAGAAGGACTCTTTTGGATCTGCAGGAGGGGGGAAGAGGTCCTTTTTTCTAGAATGACTCTTGGGATGGTTACCCCCCATCCTTGATCAGTTTCCTAATCTTGGGAGCCTTAGCCAGAGGTTTTTGGAGGCAGGATGGTCAAGGGTGAGTGACTTCAAGGTTGTTTATAAGTGTGGGTGGCTGGAGTTGGAGCAATGGAAGGCTCCTAATGAGTGGTTGGTTGCTGGGATGGAGGAAGACTATGCTAAGTTGCATGGCATTCTGGTGGGTAGACACTATAGTGCCCTAAAGGGTAGGGATGGACTTGCCTGGGCTCTAAATCCTAAGGGTGTCTTTTTTGTAGCTAGTGGATATAGGGAATCGTTGAACTGAAGATTGGAGGGAAGAGAGGTGCACTGATGGAAACAGGTTTGGAATAATCTTTCTTGGTCGAAGTGCAACTATTTTGCTTGGACTCTGGCCTTGAATAGATGCCTAACTTGGGACAATATTCGCAAGCGGGGATTCTTGGGGCCTCCTATTTGTGCTTTGTGTGGTTATGGGGAGGAAGATTTCTCACATCTCTTCTTCAGATGCCCCTTCTCTATGCTTATTTGGCATTATTGGTGGGGGATGTGGAAGCGTCCTTGTGTCCACGTTGATTCTCTAGTGGAGTTTTGGAGCAATTTGGGCAGACCTCTTATCTTGTCCTCCTTCCTTTAGATTGTCTAGTATATTGGGCCTATTTTCATACTCTGGTAGATCTGGCTTGAGAGGAATAGGAGGATCTTTCATGAGGCCAGACTGTTAGTGCAACAAGTGTGGAATAGAATCATGGTTATGATTCAGGAGATGGTGGAAGCTAAATGTGAGGTGAATTTTCCCTTGGATAGAGATGAGGCAGATTTTGTGAGTAGGTTTGGCTAGCAAGAGTTGTCTCCTGCTTCTGCTTGTGTCAGGAGAGGTAGACAGGCTATGAAGAAGGTCCATAGGGTGGGAAAGTGGAGACCCCCTCAAGATGATTTTATCAAGATTAATACATATGGCTCCTCTAGGGGCAACCCAGGCCCTGGAGGGGTTGGTGGTGTTGGTAGGAATTGTATGGGGGAGGTGGTTTTCTTCTTCTCGGTGCATAAAGGGAGGCAATATAATAATTTTATGGAGGCTCTTGTTATTCTCTATGCCTTGGAGCGGGCTTGGGAGTTGGGTCGAAGGAAGGTTATCGGTGAATCAGATTCACAAATTATTGTTAATTTGTTGACAGAGCAGAAGCTGAGTGGGATTCATTGGTAATTGGCAGGGATTGTTCATTAGATTCTTCAAATTAGTTCTTTAATGGAGAAGGTGTCTTTCATCCACATTCCTCATGAAAGGAATAGAGCAGCTGATTGTTTGGCTAAGTGGGCCTCTGAATATAACAGTGATTGGAAAATTGAAGGTTGGGAGCATCTCTCCTCGGACTACAGTCAGGTCTTGCAAAAGTTTTTTGTTGAGGATATGCACAACTATGATGTTGGATAATCTTGGATTGGAGTTGTGGCTCTTTTTTGGGGCCTTGGGGCTCTGGTCCTCCTTGTAATTTTTGTGTCTGATTTTCAATAAAGTTTTTACCCCTTTTATTCAAAAAAAAAAGACATATATACATATAAAAAGTTCACACAATTAACACAAACTTACATGCATAAATTTGATTCAACCTAATGTACCATCTGCATCCTCTCTCTTCTGCTGTGCATCTATGATTTCCTCATGCTCCTCCATCAAAAGTGTCCATAATACCTTATTAGAAGGTCTCCCTTTGTATCTTTCTAATTTGATGTTTGTTGCCACCACCAAATGAGAATAGTGTATAATCTTATTTTCTGATTGGTAGTCTTCATAAGCTGGTAAGCCATTCCTTCTTATTAGGTATTTGTGTAGCCATGTGACAACTACCACAATGGACCCAACTGGATACTGAAAACCATCATCATCTACTTGATGACATGTCAACTTTTTCTCAGGTTCTACACTTCTAGCTAGACAATAGTCAGTCTGCTCATCATTATCCTTAGGTGCAACAACAACATACACATGTCCTGGAAAACAAAATTAAGTAGATATAGAAATAAAACTTGGTAGAATTTATAATTCAAATACAATCATAAATTATATGACAATACATACATAATATAATTTAAAGTTACCAACAAGAAACTGAATTAAATAACTAGGTTGTATGAGTTTTGAAACATGATCATAATCTTTTGATGCAAATGCATGATTTGGGTCTTCATTTCTTCTAACATCTTGATATTGTGTCTCACTAGGTGTTAAGGATTTTTGTTTCCATTCTTTAACCCATTCCGTATTCTCGCATTCTTCCCATTCACCTGCAACACAAAATTGACAAAAATATGCAAGCTCTCTAGTCCGTATAGTCCAAGTGTTAGAATTAGAACTTTAAATGAATGCCATCTAGTTGACCCATTGATTGTATCACAATCATGTCTTGGAAGGATATTCTCCTTTTCAACTAGACAGAAGAAACATCTGATTGTTGAGTTCTGACTTGATCTTATAGATAAAGTTGCACTACACCAATCCATAATTGCACTTGCATTTTTAAATTTAGCTTTTTCCTCGAATTTGAGTTTCTCTTTGCAAAGGGCTCTCTTAACACATGCACCGGCACCATCATGTTCTCCTTTCCCGTGTCCAGCCTCAAAAAAACTCCACATGTGTTTGATATTAGTTTGCTTTTGTATCCTACTCAACCAATAAAACATTCTAGCATTCTTGAATTTCCCTGTGCAATTATCTGACCATATTAGATGTTGTGTCATATGAATTTCTCTCTCCTGCAAATTCTCATAAAAGGTCTTGAAGCAATACTAAACAAACTCTGATGAGTTTAATTTATTATCACTCATATAAAAATGGTACTCTCTCAAAATTTTACAATCCTCTTTTGTACTATTAGGTGCATGCCTATAGACAATATGAACAAAAATTGCTACTTGCACTGAATTGTAATATTGTGATTGGACCTTATCTTGTGGTGCAAGCGTGTAGTTCTCTACAAAGTCAACAATTGAAAGTATACTACCAACATGAAATGTATTCTTTCATATTTCAAAATGACCATCGAGCCATGTAGCATTTTGAGAGTGTTTAACATATTTAGGTACGATTTAAGATTCATAAATGCATGAACACTAACTTTTTCAGTAATTAGATCGCACCGTCTTCCAACCTTTCCATCCTTCAATGGATACTCAATATTTTTAAATCTTTTTACATCAACTAATTATTTTCCAAAATCAATTGAAATATTTTCATGTAAACATTCATCCAACAATGCAAGATTGCCACATATATCACATACACCAGAAACACATGCATTGAAAAGAAAATATTGCTCATCGGGTGGGTTGCAAAACAAACTTGATATAAAGTCCTTTATAGTTTCAAGTGGTATATATATACTACATTCTTGCAACATTCCATTACTATGCATGGTAACACGTATATATCTAAATACATCATAATGGTAACAAAAT
>NC_081413.1:479747246-479752246 GCF_030272615.1 Cryptomeria japonica
GACTAAACAGTCAAGATTGAGTATGGAGATATCAAGGGTAAAATTGGAGGAGGTTGGAGAATAGGTTGGAGCGAGGGACACTTGTCATCTTTGTGGTGACAAGTGTCAAGGATCCTTGCTCATAAGAGGGCAAGTGTCCAAAGGAGGAGACATGTGGCATAAGTGCCATGTGTCTCAAGGGGAGAATATCCACCCCATAGGAGGTTAGGAAAATGAGGTTAGGATGTGCAAGATAGGATAGGGTTAGCCAAACCCAGGATTAGGTGGAATGGGTTAGGTTAGGGGATGGTTAGGTTAGGTAGTTAGAAGTTAGGAGGCATGTGGGTAATTTGAATTTAAAAATTTAAATAATAGGAAAAGGCTAATTAACTTTCAACAACTCATAAATTTATTTGTTTTAATTAATTAGGGGATTAGAATAAATGAATTAAATGGGGGGAGGATTAATTAATCAAAGGGGACTATTGAAATGAACCTATTAAATAAATCCTTAGATTTATTAATAAGTAGGTGAATGGGGAAATTTAATCAAATTGCTAATGAATTCAATTAAATTGGGAAGAGTTATTAATTAAATAATTTCTATTTTAATTAATTATCTTCAGACCATTTTTAGGTGTATACAATAAGATGACTGACAGGAGGATAGAAAGTTGAGGAATGTGGATGGAAGATATGGTGATAAATGGATAAGGACCATGAAGGTATGAGGAAGGATTATATGAATGACAAGAATGATGAGTGAATAGGAAGGATGAATGAATGACTGACCTGATAGAGACATGGAGGCCAAGAGGTGTCCAAAGCATGTATATATGGGGAACTTTTCTTTCTTTTAAGATCCAAGGGAGGATGAAGGAACCAAAATGGATAAGATATGATCGGTATGGTAGGCAGATGAAGACAGAGGATGAAATGGCTAGATGTCTAGCAGAACTTTCCCCCAAGAACAGAGAGAAAAAGGATGAAGAGAATTACGCATGATGCCTATTTGCTAGGTTTTTATCAGGGTACTTGTCCAAGATGCCTGTTTGCCAAGTTTTCACCAGTGGATGGATTTTTCTCTTTACTTTTTTTTAAATATTTTCTGATTTTTTTTTTTTTGAATTTTTTTGATTTTGGGAGGAAACTCATGGATGGGGATACATGAGGATAAATGGATTTGGAGGATAGATGGATGGAGGACTCAAGCATCAAGTTCCATATCAAGGTATTAAGAGCCCATTTGGAGTGATCATTGGATGTTGGTACAACTTTATTAGCAAAGAGTGGATTAGATAGTTTTGATGGGGAATGTAAGGGATATGGTAGTGACAAGTGTTTAGATGGAAAGAGGGAAATTGTGAATGATGGAGGGATGTAGTCAGGACCAACATTGGCACATGTTGTAGAGGATGTGGGATGAGTGGAGGGGAGGTGGATATAGCATGTGAATATGATGGAGGCATTATGATAGGTAGCTTTGGGACAGGGAGCCAAAATAGATTTAGGAGATGGAGGGGAAGCATTTTTAGCTTGCGGGATAGCAACTTTCGATGCCATTGTAGGTTCTTCTTTTGGATGCACTGGTTCTTTTTGCTTTGGAATCCACATTGTTTTTTCTTTTGCTTTAGTGGGCCTTTGCAACCTTTGGGATTCATTGTATTTTTGTATCAACTTTTGCACTTTTGGAACATGTCTTTTTAAGTGGACATGGTCATCTTTAGATTGTTGTGAATGTTTAGCTTTATACATTTTTTATTTGGCAACCAAATTTTTGCTAGTAGCCTTCGAAGGAATGTGCAGAGGTGTAGGAGATGGGGGGAATATGGATGAAGTGATGGATGTAGGGTGTTGGATGGAATGTGAGGACATGTTCCTTTGTTGATCCTGAATAGGAATGAAAGGAATAGGATATCCATGATGGGTGATGGAGATAGTGGACATGTGTATGGAGGGATAAGTAGGAAAAGATGGAGGATGGTATTTTGGGATATAAGGGCCCAAAATGGATTTAGCATGTGGAGGATATATGAAGGTAGATTTTGGGATATAGGGACCCAAAATGGATTTAGAGGATGAAGGAGGAAGATGGATGGTTGTTTTAGATTTATATTATGGAGGTGGCAGAATGGCGATAAATAAGTTGGAGGAACGATGGGGAGATGCAATGGTGTGTTTGGAATTATACTTGGATTTTGCATTAGCTGTACCAACATTTTTATTTGAAGTTCCTTGGGATATGTAACCAAGACCATGAGCTCCTGGATGTGCTTTGACATGGATGGTCTCCAAAGTACCTTTCTCATGTAGGCCTAAGCCTTTTCCTTTATAGTTCATTTTTTTGAGCATTTTTTCTAAAGTAGGATACTTGTTCTCCGGGTAACAAGATGTGAGTCCTTTATCAGATGGAGGAGAATGGGTGGTGCATATGAGATGTTCTTCTACTATGAGGGAATTTCCATGGATGAATGTAAGCAAACCAAGGGGATAGAGTGATGGTGGTGGGATGGTTTGGATAGGAGGAAATGGAGGATCAAGAGGTGGAGTATATGTGACATGAGGATCTTGACTAGTAGATGGAATGGTAGGGTCTTGATTTGGATGGAGGGATGATAAGGGATCTTGAGATGGCGTAGATAGAATGATAGGATCTTAATTTGGATTAAGAGATGATAAGGTATCTTGAGATGGGGGAGATGGAATGGTAGGATCTTGACTTGGATCAATAATGCTTTGAACATGCTCTGGAACAAGATCTTGGCATGAGGGGATTGGTATGGATGGTGTGATGAGGGGTAAGTAGGTAGACTCTTCAAATGGAATGGATGGGATGATGAGAGATTGTTCAATTGGGAGAGATGGAGTAGATGAAAGAATGGGGAACTCCTCGACTGGGATATATGGAGGGATGAGAGGATTTTCAATTGGGATAGATTGACTGGTTTGAAGGATGGGGATTTCCTCGACTGGGGGAGATGGAGTGGATAGAAGGATCGACGATTCATCAACTACTATAGATTGACTGGATGGAATGATGAGAGGTTCCTTAACTGTAATAGATTGAGTTTGAATGACTATAGGAGTAGGTGATGGGGATTGAAAAGGAATAATCTCAATGGATGAAAGTTTTTCGATGGTGTTAGGAAGTTGGAGAGGAATGATAGATATGGGAGTTGGAAGGGAAGCTGGTGGATTGAGATAAGATGTGGTGGATGGTGGACTGGGATAGAAGGAAGTGGAAGATGGTGGGTTGAGATAGGAGGAAGTGGATGGTGGAGGATTGTGACTGGTGTTGCATGCTTGTTCATAAATGTTCATCACAACAATGGATGAAGGTGGTGCCTGTAGATAACTAAATCATAGTTGTGATGCTACTTAAGATTGATATTAAGGGGCACTAACCACTTGTGGCACTGATTGGACAGGTGGGGACATAGATGATAATGGCATTGTGTAATTCATGCCCCCAGTCATAGCTTGTGGGACAAATGATGGAAAATTAAGATTAGATGAAGGATTGAGATAGGATGGAAGATTAGAATTAGATGGAGAATTTAGATAAGATGGAAGATTAGAATTGGATGGAGACATGAGATAAGATGGGAGATTAGAACCAGATGGATAAGTGAGATAAGATGGGAGATTAGAATTGGATGGAGAATTTAGATAAGATGGGAGATTAGAACTGGATAGAGAATTCAGATAAGATGGGAAAGTAGATCTAGATGGAGAATTTAGATAATATGGAAGATTAGAACTGGATGGAGAATTGAGATAAGATTGCAATGTGAACTGGAGATCTATCTCATCGGGTTGATCAACCATATCCTTGTCATCATCGACATAGGGTGAAGTGGAAGAAAATGAGGAATGATAATACTCATCATAGTAGGATTCAGGGATGACTTAGATATATGTGTTATCAGGTTGATCAACCATACCCTCGTCGTCATCAACATAGGGTGAAGTGGAATAAAATGAAGGGCGACCAAGCTCATCATAAAAGAATTGTGACATGATGATTAGCTGATGATTTGGTGAGATGAAAGATGAGAATGGACAATAGGACAAAGACCAAGATGAGATGGGAACTAACTTTGAAGAAGTTGCAAAGAGGATAAAATTTGATGTTCAATTTTGGATATTTGATGTTCAACCTCTTACTTAGGAAGAAGGAAATGATGATGTGAATTGGGAGACAAGATATGATGATGGATGATAATCTTGATGCTGGGAGATATGAGACATAAAGTGATCTAACCAAAAATTGGCAGCATCTAGACACAAATGGGACACAATGATCGAACATCACACCAAGCCAAGAACCAAAGGATATTGATCGAACAAGAATCTAGAGACTTGGGGACATCATAGCACCTAGACAAAGGACATCTAGGACTAGAGAAACACACAGATAAAGATATCAACTGCTGATAATCCAAAGATTTCTACTACAATGCGAACAACATAATGACATCGTAACAACATTGAAAGACCAAGATCATAAAAGATAGATCCTGAAAGCTGGTAGATCAAGCAGTTTCTAAGACGATGCGGATAGCATAACAACAACGCTGTGACTTCTAAGGACAAGACCACAAAAGATAAGTCATAACTGTTGAAAGATCAAGAAATGTCTAATGCAATGAGGACAACATAACGATAGCGTAACAACGTCTAAGACCGAGGTCAAACAAGGTGAACTCTAAATGTTGATAGCTTAAGGAAAATCTGACACAACACGGACAACACTTCGACAGTGTAACAACGTCTAAGACCAAGACCATAAAAGATAGATGCAAACTGCCAAGGTATCAAGAAGTGTATAATGTAATACGGATAACATAATGGTAGTGTGATAGACATCTAAGACCAAGTTCATAAAAGATAGATACTAACTGTTGGGGACATGTAAGATTGTAAATCAACAAAGCGAAATTCCAACAACATAACGAGATCGAACTAACCAAAGAGAACAAGACAAAGAAAACTCACTAGGACAAGGGTGCAAACCCGCT